>NC_060183.1:75890728-76190728 GCF_021184085.1 Oncorhynchus gorbuscha | reverse complement strand
CTGTAGCTTGTCACTTGAGTTCTGCTGTGACAGTGTCTAGTGTTCGTTCGACAATACACTGCAACAGCCGTCCCACTGATCACAGTCCTCTTTGGCATAACTGTGTGGAAGGGACATTATGCTTAATGCAGGTGTAGGATCTTCATTTGATAACCTCATTTGCTGTGCAGGGAATGCGAACTTGTAATGTATTCAAGGATTAAAAAGGTTTCTACAGTTGATAATTTCCACTTTAAAATGTCAAACTTGATTTGCCCTAACGTAAAATGTACTAACCTTTACTGCAGTGGGCTAAATCAGGGTCACACAGAGTGATTCTTGGTAGTCTTAAACAAATCCACTTTGAGACAAAAGTATAAACCTCACACACATAGTTATGGGCTTAAAAAAGAAGAAGATACCTGTACCATGTCAGATATAGTTTAAATGTATTCAATTTTCAGTTTGCAATCCCAATATTACACTTTATATACATCACAGAAGACTGAAATATAACAAAACTGTTTGACATAGAAACACGGAATTTCTGCAGTTAAAAAAAAAGTGTATTAATTTCTAAATTATGAAAAATATTAACATTCCACCCATGAGGCCACTAGATTTGGTCATTTGACTGCAGGAAAGGGGTAGCAACAGAAGGATTTTAAAGCCTTGAGACAATTGAGACATGGATTGTGTATGTGTGCCATTCAGAGGGTGAATGGGCAAGACAAAATACAATACCCCATAACGGGCACTGGTTTGTGTCAAGAATTGCAACCCTACTGGGTTTTTCACTCTCAACAGTTTCCAGTGTCTATCAAGAATGGTCCACAACCCAAAGGACATCCAGCCAACTTGTCCATGCTCTGACAAATTGAGGCTTTTCTGAGGGCAAGGAGGTGGGGAGATCAGAACTCAGTCTGAGGGCAAGGGGGCGGGGAGATCAGTACTCAGTCTTAGGGCAAGGGGGCGGGGAGATCAGTAGTCAGTATTAGGGGAAGGGGAAGGGAGCGGGGAGATCAGTACTCAGTCTGAGGGCAAGGGGGCGGGGAGATCAGTACTCAGTCTGAGGGCAAGGGGGTGGGGAGATCAGTACTCACTAATATAAGTACTTATCTGTACCCAAATAACTCCACTACGTAAACTATGGGTTGTTCACCTAGAAAGCACATAGAGAGGGATGACTATTGGTGCTGGGTTGTTCACCTGGAAAGCACATAGAGAGGGATGACTATTGGTGCCCTTCTGCTTCCTTTGTAGCCCAGATCTTTCTGAATACTGCATACAACAGTTCAGAGCAAGGCTAAGGTAGGAGATGGTTCTACAGAGGAAACTGTGTAAAAGAGCGCTGCAATGACACCTGCTGTATAGTTTCCTCTCTGCATCAAAAGCAGTGTGCTCTCCCTCACAATTCTTTTTTGCCATAGATGTTTGCTTGTGGGCTTGTGTTGAATGGTATTTGCCCGCTCGTTTTGCATTAAAGCTAGAATCCTTAGTTGCTTCAAACATTTTTTGACTTTTGAAAATGTATTTGTTTGTTTTACTCCAATGTTTGTAAATGTAAATAAACACTGTATAGCCTCAAAACATGGATAAAACTATCAGTGTCATGTCATGTATGGTCAGTCCTTGTACCCATAGAGTTGTCTATGAATTTGAAAATGGTTACTTAGCAATTTTACAAAAACAGATTTGTTATTGTTTCAATTATGGGCTCTAGCTTTAACATAACTCTACTTTAATGTACATGTACAGAATTTTGGATCAGGAAGGAACAGTATACACTTCTCTTTTAAATATTGTAATATATTAGTAAAAGTGATGAGGCTAAAGCATATAAGCTTTGGAGAGAAATTAATTATAAAAAGGTTTCATATACTGTCAAGATCCTGACTAAATGACAGCTATCTACGTCTGAGAAAGAAGTGTTAGAAAAACACAACACAGTATAGCATTTATAATAAGATATTCTAAAGGCTCATTCTTGCTGAGAGCAATAACAAAACCGGTTAGCCTTGGACTTGGTGGTGTTGATCCTAATGCTGGCATCATATTTCTCCTCAGACGCGAAATGTGCCCATGGATAGTTCAATGTTTATTTTTAAGGTGTTTTCTAAAAAATGATATAGAGACGATGACAGTGGGGAAAGATGGAAATAGGTTGAAGGGCAGTAGGCCGGATTCGAAAGTATGTGTCAGAGGCTGCTACCACTAGAACAGCAAGGTCACTGGATAGTAATAAGCCCATGGCTGTCTGTTTAGTTGAGGACTGACCTACGATGGTGTTGTCAACAGTCAGCCTTGGACTGAACAACGTCTTAAGAGTAAACAACACACAGTAGAGACAGGTCTGTTTCCATGGAAACAACGTTACTTAACTTTATCACAACAAATCTATTTCTAACCATGTCCGCCAACCTACTTCTTGGACTCTTCCAGAAAGCAGCCACTGTCCATTGCACAGACAGTTTGATAATAGAGAGAGAGAGAGACAAACAATGAAGTAGATACATTCTTGCCATTTCAAGTACAAGGACATTGCAGATTCTTATAATTTCTCCCTTCTTTCCGTGCACTCAGTCTGGGTAGTCTGGGTCGCCATTTGATGAATGTTCAGGAGTCTTATGGTTTGGGGGTAGAAGCTATTTTGAAGCCTCTTGGAACTAGACTTGGTGCTCCGGTACCGCTTGCCATGTGGTAGCAGAGAGAATAGTCTATGACTAGGGTGACTGGAGTCTTTGACAATTTTTAGGGCCTTCCTCTGACACCGCCTGGTATAGAGGTCCTGGATGGCAGGAAGCTTGACCTCAGTGATGTACTGGGCCGTTCGCACTACCCTCTGTAGTGCCTTGCAGTCGGAGGCCGAGCAGTTGCCATACCAGGCAGTGATGCATCCAGTCAGGATGCTCTCGATGGTGCAGCTGTAGAACCTTTTGAGGATCTGAGGACCCATACCAAATCTTTTCAGTCTCCTGAGGGGGAATGGGTTTTGTCATGCCCGCTTCACGACTGTCATGGTGTGCTTGGACCATGCTAGTTTGTTGGTGATGTGGACACCAAGGAACTTGAAGCTCTCAACCTGCTCCACTGCAGCCCTGTCAATGAGAATGGGGGCATGCTCGGTCCTCTTTTTCCTGTAGTCCATAATCATCTCCTTTGTCTTCATCACGTTGAGGGAGAGGTTGTTCTCCTTGCACCACACGGCCAGGTCTCTGACCTCCTCCCTATAGGCTGTCTCATTGTTGTTGGTGATCAGGCTGTTGTGTCATCGTCAAATGTAATGATGATGTTGGAGTCGTGCCTGGCCGTGCAGTCATGAGTGAACTGGGAGTACAGGAGGGGGCTGAGCACACACCCGTGAGGGGCCCCTGTGTTGAGGATCAGCGTGGCGGGTGTGTTGTTACCTACCCTTATCACCTGGGGATTTGACCGTCAGGAAGTCCAGGATCCAGTTGCAGAGGGAGGTGTTTAGTCCCAGGGTCCTTAGCTCAGTGATGAGCTTTGAGGGCACTATGGTGTTGAACACTGAGCTGTAGTCAATGAACAACATTCTCACATACAGTAGGTGTTCCTTATGTCCAGGTGGGAAAGGACAGTGTGGAGTGCAACAGAGATTGCGTCATCTGTGGATCTGTTGGGGCGGTATGCAAATTGGAGTGGGTCTTTGGTTTCTGGGATGATGGTGTTGATGTGAGCCATGACCAGACTTACAAATCACTTCATGGCTACAGACGTGAGTGCTACGGGTTGGCAGTCATTTAGGAAGGTTACCTTAGTGTTGTTGGGCACAGGCACTATGATGGTCTGCTTAAAACATGTTATATTACAGACTCGGACAGGGAGAGGTTGAAAATGTCAGTGAA
The DNA here is from genome assembly GCF_021184085.1 of Oncorhynchus gorbuscha. NCBI lineage: Eukaryota > Metazoa > Chordata > Actinopteri > Salmoniformes > Salmonidae > Oncorhynchus > Oncorhynchus gorbuscha. The sequence continues at coordinate 76,186,883 of NC_060183.1, read as the reverse complement.
GACGCTTGCTAGTTGGTCAGCGCATGCTCACAGTACACGTCATGGTAATCCGTCTGGCCCTGCTGCCTTGAATGTGGACCTGTCTAATGGTCTTAGTTACATCGGCTGTGGAGAGCGTGTTCACACAGTCGTCACAGTCAGAAAGCTGGTGCTCTCATGCATGTTTCAGTGTTATTTGCCTCGAAGTGAGCATAGAAGTAGTTTAGCTGGTCCGGTAGGCTCGTTTCAATGGGCTGCTTTCGGCTGTGTTTCCCTTTGTAATGGTTTGCAGGCCTTGCCACGTCTGACGAGCGTCGAGCCAATGTAGCACGATTCGATCTTAGTTCTGTATTGATGCTTTGCCTGTTTGATGGTTCGTCAAAGTGCTTAACGGGATTTCTTATAAGCTTCAAGCTTCCAGGCTTCCCGCTCCTTGAAAGTGGCAGCTCTAGCCTTTAGCTCAGTGTGGATGCTGCCTGTAATCCATGGCTTCTGTACATCGTATAACCAGCCAGCTGTATGTTGATATTGCCGTCGTTCAGCCACGACTCCGTGAAGCATAAGATGTTACAGTTTTTAATGTCCCGTTGGTAGTTTAATCTTCCCAATAACTCGTCCATTTTATTGTCCAAAGATTGCATTTTTGCGAGCAGAATTGAGGGGAGTGGGGGTTTATTCGATCGCCTCCGACTCCTCAGAAGGCAGCCCGCCCTCCGGCCTCTCTTTCTCCGCCTCCTCTTCACGCAGATCACTGGGTTCGGGCCTGTTCCCGAGGGAGCCATATACCCTCCGCCTCGGGCTCGTCAGTCGTGAAAGACGAAAAAGGATTACGCTAGTCTGTGGTGAGTAATTGCAGTCTTGATGTCTAGAAGTTATTTTCGGTCATAAGAGACGGTAGTGGCAACATTATGTACAAAATAGTAAAAAACAAAGTTACAAAAAAACGCAGATAAACGAACTAAAAAACACAATTGGTTGAGGGCACGTAAAACGTCTGCCTTCTGCTCCAGCACCATTTTATATATATGTTCGGTCAATTGGAAATCACCTTTAAAATGTCAAGTGCGCTATAATGCGGATCTTCCACATAGGATCACCACACACTCACACTATTCAAATATCCTATTTCAACTTTCCTCTGCTTTGGAATACCACCCCCAGAATATAATGCGCACAGCATCCTAGACTCTTTATTGACCACCGAGGCAGGACTCCGTGCAAACTCTATTACTTTTAGGCAGAGCATCCATCAAAACAAACTAAAGAGGACAATCAATGTTCATACTGTATTCTTCCTCCCACAGAGTAAAAAAGTAGGACAAAGGTGCATCTGTTTCCATAGAAACCAGGACCAGATATTACCTAAAAATGTGAACATCCTATCTTGTAACTTTGTCTAGGTGAAATGCATTGGCAATACAATTGCATTGTACAAAACAGATTTGAGTTGGATTTCCTCACCATTATACCATTATCTCATACCATTCCCTCATACCATTATCTCATACCATTATCTCATACCATTATCACTGTGACACTTCCAATACATATCTTTTTTTGCTTTACTTGGGTTATTAGAACATATATTTTGCATTGTTTAGTTGGCAGTCATGATGTTGCAAAATACAAAATAACATCAAGATTAATAAATAGTTAACAATGAACGTATGTTTTTTATTCTGTCATTTTTTGTCTGGTATGTTTCTGAACTTCCATTAGCAGGTAGACACTCATTTAAACTAGATGATAATTGAAAGCGAACTGTTATACCTGAAGACCCAGTGATGGACCCCTTCTGATCCTAATCTTACCTGACAGCTTGGAATTGGATTGGGACTGCAGCCTCCGCTCTCCTGTTGGTTCTCTCTCTGTGATACTGTGTATGGTCTGTATATTTCATTGTGATCCTGGTGTGAAATCCATTGTTTCAGTCCCAGATGTGCTACAGGATGTTTACAGAAACAGATTGGTGTTAAAAATAATTTATTGTGGGCCTCTTGAGTGGCGCAGCGGTCTAAGGCACTGCATCACAGTGCCAGCTATGTCACTACAGAGCATGTTTTGATCCCAGGCTGTGTCGCAGCCAGCCGCGACAGGGAGACCTATGAGGAGGCGCACAATTGGCCCATCGCTGTCCGGGTTAGGAGAGGGTTTGGCTGGCCAGATGTCCTTGTCCCATTGCCATCTAGTAACTCCTGTGGCGGGCCGGGCACATGCACTCTGACATGGTTGCTAGTTGTAAGGTGTTTCCTCCGACACACCGGTGCGGCTGGCTTCCGGGTTAAGCAAGCAATGTGTCAAGAAGGGGTCGTGTTTTGGAGGATGTACGGCTCTCTACCTTGGCCTCTCCTGAGTCCGTACGGGAGTTGCAGCGATGGGACAAAACTGTCACTACCAATTGGATATCATGAAATTGGGGAGAAAAAGGGGTAAAAAAAAGAAGAAAAATATTTATTGTGAGCAATTCTGTGGTACTTTAGAAGGATCGTTCACCCAAATTACAAAATGACATACTGCATTAGTTTCCTTACCATGTAAACAGTCTATGGACAAGGTATGACAGCAGACCATGCTTTGGTTTTATTTCCCTGGCCACTGTTTCAAATGCTTACTTTTTAACATTTGTGGCACAAATGAAATGATTTTAAAAGCCCAATATGGATTTTTGGTATACTATATAGCCTTTTCACACTTCATGTCCAAAACATCTAGAAGTTACTTAACTGAGTTCCACAATAATGTTTTATATACTTTAGAACCTCTATGTCACCAGCTCTATCAGCTAGTGACCAAGCTAGGCCCGTTTAGTAGTCATTTCCCGTAGTCAAATTACCTAGTGGCCGCATGGGTGGAATGTTTTTCATGTTTTTCATAATTTCATAATGAATACTTTTTTTTTTTTGAAACAGTCAAAAATCTAGTGTTTCCATGTCAAACTTTAAAAATATAAATGTTTCATTCTTCTGTGATATATACGTTTAATATTGGGATGCAAACTCAAAATTTAACACATTTCAACTCTATATCTGGTACAGGTGTCTTTTTTTAAGCCTGTAATCATGTGTGTGAGGTGTATACTTTTCAGTGATGTAAATTACTTAAATAAAAATACTTTAAAGTACTACTTAAGTCGTTTTTTTAGGTATCTGTACTTTACTGTATTTTTGACAACTTTTACTTCACTATATTCTTTTATTTATTTATTTCACCTTTATTTAACCAGGTAGTCAAGTTGAGAACAAGTTCTCATTTACAATTGCGACCTGGCCAAGATAAAGCAAAGCAGTTCGACAGATACAACGACACAGAGTTACACATGGAGTAAAACAAACATACAGTCAATAATACAGTATAAACAAGTCTATATACAATGTGAGCAAATTAGGTGAGAAGGGAGGTAAAGGCAAAAAAGGCCATGGTGGCAAAGTAAATACAATATAGCAAGTAAAACACTGGAATGGTAGTTTTGCAATGGAAGAATGTGCAAAGTAGAAATAAAAATAATGGGGTGCAAAGGAGCAAAATAAATAAATAAATTAAATACAGTTGGGAAAGAGGTAGTTGTTTGGGCTAAATTATAGGTGGGCTATGTACAGGTGCAGTAATCTGTAAAATGTTCTGACAGTTGGTGCTTAAAGCTAGTGAGGGAGATAAGTGTTTCCAGTTTCAGAGATTTTTGTAGTTCGTTCCAGTCATTGGCAGCAGAGAACTGGAAGGAGAGGTGGTCAAAGGAAGAATTGGTTTTGGGGGTGACTAGAGAGATATACCTGCTGGAGCGTGTGCTACAGGTGGGAGATGCTATGGTGACCAGCGAGCTGAGATAAGGGGGGAGTTTACCTAGCAGGGTCTTGTAGATGACATGGAGCCAGTGGGTTTGGCGACGAGTATGAAGCGAGGGCCAGCCGACGAGAGCGTACAGGTCGCAATGGTGGGTAGTATATGGGGCTTTGGTGACAAAACGGATTGCACTGTGATAGACTGCATCCAATTTGTTGAGTAGGGTATTGGAGGCTATTTTGTAAATGACATCGCCAAAGTTGAGGATTGGTAGGATGGTCAGTTTTACAAGGGTATGTTTGGCAGCATGAGTGAAGGATGCTTTGTTGCGAAATAGGAAGCCAATTCTAGATTTAACTTTGGATTGGAGATGTTTGATATGGTTCTGGAAGGAGAGTTTACAGTCTAACCAGACACCTAAGTATTTGTAGTTGTCCACGTATTCTAAGTCAGAGCCGTCCAGAGTAGTGATGTTGGACAGGCGGGTAGGTGCAGGTAGCGATCGGTTGAAGAGCATGCATTTAGTTTTACTTGTATTTAAGAGCAATTGGAGGCCACGGAAGGAGAGTTGTATGGCATTGAAGCTTGCCTGGAGGGTTGTTAACACAGTGTCCAAAGAAGGGCCGGAAGTATACAGAATGGTGTCGTCTGCGTAGAGGTGGATCAGGGACTCACCAGCAGCAAGAGCGACCTCATTGATGTATACAGAGAAGAGAGTCGGTCCAAGAATTGAACCCTGTGGCACCCCCATAGAGACTGCCAGAGGTCCGGACAGCAGACCCTCCGATTTGACACACTGAACTCTATCAGAGAAGTAGTTGGTGAACCAGGCAAGGCAATCATTTGAGAAACCAAGGCTGTCGAGTCTGCCGATGAGGATGTGGTGGTTGACAGAGTCGAAAGCCTTGGCCAGATCAATGAATACGGCTGCACAGTAATGTTTCTTATCTATGGCGGTTAAGATATCGTTTAGGACCTTGAGCGTGGCTGAGGTGCACCCATGACCAGCTCTGAAACCAGATTGCATAGCAGAGAAGGTATGGTGAGATTCGAAATGGTCGGTAATCTGTTTGTTGACTTGGCTTTCGAAGACCTTAGAAAGGCATGGTAGGGTAGATATAGGTCTGTAGCAGTTTGGGTCAAGAGTGTGTCCCCCTTTGAAGAGGGGGATGACCGCAGCTGCTTTCCAATCTTTGGGAATCTCAGACGACACGAAAGAGACGTCAGGCTAGTAATAGGGGTGGCAACAATTTCGGCAGATAATTTTAGAAAGAAAGGGTCCAGATTGTCTAGCCCGGCTGATTTGTAGGGGTCCAGATTTTTCAGCTCTTTCAGAACATCAGCTGAATGGATTTGGGAGAAGGAGAAATGGGGAAGGCTTGGGCGAGTTGCTGTTGGGGGTGCAGTGCTTTTGACCGGGGTAGGAGTAGCCAGGTGGAAAGCATGGCCAGCCGTAGAAAAATGCTTATTGAAATTCTCAATTATGGTGGATTTATCAGTGGTGACAGTGTTTCCTATCTTCAGTGCAGTGGGCAGCTAGGAGGAGGTGTTCTTATTCTCCATGGACTTTACAGTGTCCCAGAACTTTTTTGAGTTAGTGTTGCAGGAAGCAAATTTCTGCTTGAAAAAGCTAGCCTTGGCTTTTCTAACTGCCTGTGTATAACGGTTTCTAGCTTCCCTGAACAGCTGCATATCACGGGGGCTGTTCGATGCCAATGCAGAACGCCATAGGATGTTTTTGTGTTGTTTAAGGGTAGTCAGGTCTGGGGAGAACCAAGGGCTATATCTGTTCCTGGTTCTAAATTTCTTGAATGGGGCATGTTTATTTAAGATGGTTAGGAAGGCATTTAAAAAAATATCCAGGCATCCTCTACTGACGGGATGAGATCAATATCCTTCCAGGATACCCCGGCCAGGTCGATTAGAAAGGCCTGCTCACTGAAGTGTTCCAGGGAGCGTTTTACAGTGATGAGTGGAGGTCGTTTGACCGCTGACCCATTACGGATGCAGGCAATGAGGCAGTGATCGCTGAGATCTTGGTTGAAGACAGCAGAGGTGTATTTAGAGGGCAAGTTGGTTAGGATGATATCTATGAGGGTGCCCGTGTTTAAGGCTTTGGGGGGGGTACCTGGTAGGTTCATTGATAATTTGTGTGAGATTGAGGGCATCAAGTTTAGATTGTAGGATGGCTGGGGTGTTAAGCATGAAGATAGATGGGGGGAAATCAGTTCACATATGGTGTCCAGAGCACAGCTGGGGACAGAGGGTGGTCTATAGCAGGCGGCAACGCTGAGAGACTTGTTTTTAGAGAGGTGGATTTTTAAAAGTAGAAGTTCAAATTGTTTGGGTACAGACCTGGATAGTAGGACATAACTCTGCAGGCTATCTTTGCAGTAGATTGCAACACTGCCCCCTTTGGCAGTTCTATCTTGTCTGAAAATGTTGTAATTTGGAATTAAAATTTCAGAATTTTTGGTGGTCTTCCTAAGCCAGGATTCAGACACAGCTAGAACATCCGGGTTGGCAGAGTGTGCTAAAGCAGTGAATAGATCAAACTTAGGGAGGAGGCTTCTAATGTTAACATGCATGAAACCAAGGCTATTACGGTTACAGAAGTCATCAAAAGAGAGCGCCTGGGGAATAGGAGTGGAGCTAGGCACTGCAGGGCCTGGATTCACCTCTACATCGCCAGAGGAACATAGGAGGAGAAGAATAAGGGTATGGCTAAAAGCAATAAGAATTGGTCGTCTAGAACGTCTGGAACAGAGAGTAAAAGGAGGTTTCTGGGGGCGATAAAATAGCTTCAAGGTATAATGTACAGACAAAGGTATGGTAGGATGTGAATACAGTGGAGGTAAACCTAGGTATTGAGTGATGAAGAGAGAGATATTGTCTCTAGAAACATCATTGAAACCAGGAGATGTCATTGCATGTGTGGGTGGTGGAACTAATAAATTGGATAAGGTATAGTGAGCAGGACTAGAGGCTCTACAGTGAAATAAGCCAATAAACACTAACCAGAACAGCAATGGACAAGACATATTGACATTAAGGAGAGGCATCCTTAGTCGAGTGATCAAAAGGGTCCAGTGAGTGGAGTGGTTGGTTTGGGGGTCACGGCGATTTAGACAGCTAGCCAGGACATCGGTAGCAAGCTAGCATAGGATGGAGGTCTGTTGTTAGCCACCTCTTGCGTTCCGTCAGTAGATTAGTGGGGTTCCGTGTGGTAGAGGGGATTAGTCCAAATCACACAACAACAACAAAAATAAAAACAATATATATAGTTATAGAGGCCCAAGAAGAAACATAATAATAATAAAAATAAATAAATTGTCCGATTGTCTATTCAGAGAGCAGCCGGTAAGACAGCTAACGGTTAGCAGACCGCAGATGGGCGTTCAGGTAACGTCGCGACGGAGGAGCCAGCCGGATCTCCTTCGGGTAGATAACGTCGGCAGTCCAGTTGTAAAGGCCCGGTGGGGCTCCGCGTAGGCAGTAAAACGGGTCCGGATAGGTGACTGCAGCCCAGGAGTGATTGACGGAGCTCAGGAGTGATTGACGGAGCTGGCTAGCTCCGGAGTAGTTGATGTTTGCTCCGGAATCGACGAGAGCAGATAGACACACGGATAGCAGCTAGCTAGCTGTGAGATCCGGGAATGAATGTCCAGAGAGCAGTTGGAATCCAAGGACATGGAGAGAAAAATTGGTCCGGTATGTTCCGCTCCGAGCCGCGCTGCGCCGTACAAAACTGGCGATAGATTTTCGAGCTAAAGGAGAGCTGATGACCACAAACCGTGGTTAGCTGAATACTAACGATTTGCCAGTAAAGAAGCTAACTAGCTTCTGAACTAGCTTCTGATTAGCTTCTGGCTAGCTCCTGGCTAGCTTCTGGTTAGTTTCTGGCTAGCTTCTTGGAGTTTCTGGCTAGCTTCTGGCTAGCTTCTTGGAGGATTACAGATTTGAGGTAAATAATACTTATTTATAAATATAAATTGGTGAGGCGGGTTGCAGGAGAGTGTTTTGAAGATGAGTTGATGAAAAATAAAAATTCTTAAAGAAAATAATGTACTTTTTTACTCCATACATTTTCCATGACACCCAAAAGTACTTGTTACACCTTGAACGCTCAGGCAGGACAGCAATATGGTCCAAATTCACACACGTATCAATATAATGTGTTGTCATCCCTATTGCCTCTGATCTGGCGGACTCACTAAACATAATACTGTATTTGTAAATTATTGGAGTATTGGAGTATGCCTCTGTCTGTCCGTAAATGTAAAATATTGTGCCGTCTGGTTTGCTTAATATATAAGGAATTTGATGTATATTGTTTACTTTTACTTTAGTATGATAATTGAGTACTTTCCCACCACTGACACTTAAGTACATTTAAAACAAGATACTTTTAAACTTTCACTCAAGTAGTATTTTACTTGGTGACTTTCACTTTTACTTGAATCATTTTCTATTAAGGTATCTTTACTTTTACTCAAGTACGACAATTGAGTACTTTTTCCACCACTGATACTTTTGTTTAGAAGTAGATTTGTTTAAGACTACCAAGAAACACTGTGTGACCCTGATTCAACCAACTGCAGTTAAAGGTTGGAACTCTCAAAGGCATGGGACTGTGGCAGCAACAACAGCGTCAGTACAACTCCCCCTCGTATTGCCCTGTGAGAATACAAGTCAATCTGTTGCTGTAGTGGTACAACCTCTGTGCGTGCACACTGAACTGTAGTGGTACGACCTCTGTGCGTGCACAATGAACTGTAGTGGTATGACCTCTGTGTGTGCACACTGGACTGTAGTGGTACGACCTCTGTGCGTGCACACTGAACTATAGTGGTACGACCTCTGTGCGTGCACAATGAACTGTAGTGGTACGACCTCTGTGCGTGCACACTGAACTGTAGTGGTATGACCTCTGTGTGTGCACACTGGACTGTAGTGGTACGACCTCTGTGCGTGCACACTGAACTATAGTGGTACGACCTCTGTGCGTGCACAATGAACTGTAGTGGTACGACCTCTGTGCGTGCACACTGAACTGTAGTGGTATGACCTCTGTGTGTGCACACTGGACTGTAGTGGTACGACCTCTGTGCGTGCACACTGAACTGTAGTGGTACGACCTCTGTGTGTGCACACTGACCTGTAGTGGTACGACCTCTGTGCGTGCACACTGAACTGTAGTGGTACGACCTCTGTGCGTGCACACTGACCTGTAGTGGTACGACCTCTGTGAGTGCACACTGACCTGTAGTGGTACGACCTCTGTGCGTGCACACTGACCTGTAGTGGTACGACCTCTGTGCGTGCACACTGAACTGTAGTGGTACGACCTCTGTGCGTGCACACTGACCTGTAGTGTGCTGGAAACCCCATTAAGTGGCTTTGTCACCACATATTGGTCATGACCTTTAGCTAGGTCACATCCTATAGCTGGCTATACCTCCATTCATCTTTCCTTGATTCCTTGCAGCGTCCTCTCCTTCTCAAACCACATGGGAGGAGAAGATCCAAGGTCCCTCCCCTCGCAACTTGTCTTCCAATACATTTTGAGATGGAGGTGAGGAGAGGATCAAGAAAATATAAATTGGGAGGGAACAAGCCACTGTGTTGTGATAAATGCACCTCCCTCACTCAGTGAAGTAGTAGCCTCCCAATCCTACAATCAACCAAAAAACATTCATAATGTCATTGGATTTCAGTTAAAAGTTGTGTGAAAAAAGACAAAATCCCCGTAGGTTGATGGCTTTTTGGTTTTCCACATTGATTCAACGTCATCAAATTTGGGGTGTTGAAATCACGTGGAAACAACATGAGATTCAACCAGTTTTTGCCCAGTGAGCTCTCCCCTCCCTCCCTCCCTCCCTCCCTCCCTCCCTCCCTCCCTCCCTCCCTCCCTCCCTCCCTCCCTCCCTCCCTCCCTCCCTCCCTCCCTCCCTCCCCCTCCCTCCCTCCCTCCCTCCCTCCCTCCCTCCCTCCCTCCCTCCCTCCCTCCCTCAGAGAAGTAGTAGCTTCTCCCTCCCTCACTCAGAGAAGTCATAGCTTCTCTCTCACTCAGCGTATGGACGTTTAGACAAGCCATATTCACCATGAGAAACAACGTGTCATGTTGCATATGATTCACCATGAGAAACAACATCTCATCTTGCATATGAGTCACCATGAGAAACAACATCTCATATTGCATATGATTCACCATGAGAAACAATGTCTCATGTTGCATATGATTCACCATGAGAAACAATGTCTCATCTTGCATATGATTCACCATGAGAAACGTGTCATGTTGCATACGATTCACCATAAGAAACGTGTCATGTTGCATATGATTCACCATGAGAAGCAATGTCTCATCTTGCATATGATTCACCATGAGAAACGTGTCATGTTGCATATGATTCACCATAAGAAACGTGTCATGTTGCATATGATTCACCATAAGAAACGTGTCATGTTGCATATGATTCACCATAAGAAACGTGTCATGTTGCATATGATTCACCATAAGAAACGTGTCATGTTGCATATGATTCACCATGAGAAACAACATCTCATCTTGCATATGAGTCACCATGAGAAACAACATCTCATATTGCATATGATTCACCATGAGAAACAATGTCTCATGTTGCATATGATTCACCATGAGAAACAATGTCTCATCTTGCATATGATTCACCATGAGAAACGTGTCATGTTGCATACGATTCACCATAAGAAACGTGTCATGTTGCATATGATTCACCATGAGAAGCAATGTCTCATCTTGCATATGATTCACCATGAGAAACGTGTCATGTTGCATATGATTCACCATAAGAAACGTGTCATGTTGCATATGATTCACCATAAGAAACGTGTCATGTTGCATATGATTCACCATAAGAAACGTGTCATGTTGCATATGATTCACCATGAGAAACAACGTCTCATGTTGCATACGATTCACCATAAGAAACGTGTCATGTTGCATATGATTCACCATGAGAAACAACGTCTCATGTTGCATATGATTCACCATGAGAAACGTGTCATGTTGCATATGATTCACCATGAGAAACAACGTGTCATGTTGCATATGATTCACCATAGGAAACATGTCATGTTGCATATGATTCACCATGAGAAACAACGTGTCATGTTGCATATGATTCACCATGAGAAACAACGTGTCATGTTGCATATGATTCACCATGAGAAACAACGTCTCATGTTGCATATGATTCACCATGAGAAACGTCTCATGTTGCATATGATTCACCATGAGAAACGTGTCATGTTGCATATGATTCACCATGAGAAACAACGTGTCATGTTGCATATGATTCACCATAGGAAACATGTCATGTTGCATATGATTCACCATGAGAAACAACGTGTCATGTTGCATATGATTCACCATGAGAAACAACGTGTCATGTTGCATATGATTCACCATGAGAAACAACGTCTCATGTTGCATATGATTCACCATGAGAAACGTGTCATGTTGCATATGATTCACCATGAGAAACGTGTCATGTTGCATATGATTCAACCAGTTTTTGCCCAGTGAGCCCTCCCTCCCTCTCTCCCTCCCTCCCTCCCTCTCTCCCTCAGAGAAGTAGTAGCTTCTCCCTCCCTCACTCAGAGAAGTCATAGCTTCTCTCTCACTCAGCGTATGGACGTTTAGACAAGCCATATTCACCATGAGAAACAACGTGTCATGTTGCATATGATTCACCATGAGAAACAACATCTCATCTTGCATATGAGTCACCATGAGAAACAACATCTCATATTGCATATGATTCACCATGAGAAACAATGTCTCATGTTGCATATGATTCACCATGAGAAACAATGTCTCATCTTGCATATGATTCACCATGAGAAACGTGTCATGTTGCATACGATTCACCATAAGAAACGTGTCATGTTGCATATGATTCACCATGAGAAGCAATGTCTCATCTTGCATATGATTCACCATGAGAAACGTGTCATGTTGCATATGATTCACCATAAGAAACGTGTCATGTTGCATATGATTCACCATAAGAAACGTGTCATGTTGCATATGATTCACCATAAGAAACGTGTCATGTTGCATATGATTCACCATGAGAAACAACATCTCATCTTGCATATGAGTCACCATGAGAAACAACATCTCATATTGCATATGATTCACCATGAGAAACAATGTCTCATGTTGCATATGATTCACCATGAGAAACAATGTCTCATCTTGCATATGATTCACCATGAGAAACGTGTCATGTTGCATACGATTCACCATAAGAAACGTGTCATGTTGCATATGATTCACCATGAGAAGCAATGTCTCATCTTGCATATGATTCACCATGAGAAACGTGTCATGTTGCATATGATTCACCATAAGAAACGTGTCATGTTGCATATGATTCACCATAAGAAACGTGTCATGTTGCATATGATTCACCATAAGAAACGTGTCATGTTGCATATGATTCACCATGAGAAACAACGTCTCATGTTGCATACGATTCACCATAAGAAACGTGTCATGTTGCATATGATTCACCATAAGAAACGTGTCATGTTGCATATGATTCACCATGAGAAACAACGTCTCATGTTGCATATGATTCACCATGAGAAACGTGTCATGTTGCATATGATTCACCATGAGAAACAACGTGTCATGTTGCATATGATTCACCATAGGAAACATGTCATGTTGCATATGATTCACCATGAGAAACAACGTGTCATGTTGCATATGATTCACCATGAGAAACAACGTGTCATGTTGCATATGATTCACCATGAGAAACAACGTCTCATGTTGCATATGATTCACCATTTTTGCCTCATGTTGCATATGATTCACCATCCGTGTCATGTTGCATATGATTCACCATGAGAAACCGTGTCATGTTGCATATGATTCACCATCCATGTCATGTTGCATATGATTCACCATGAGAAACAACGTGTCATGTTGCATATGATTCACCATGAGAAACAACGTGTCATGTTGCATATGATTCACCATAGGAAACATGTCATGTTGCATATGATTCACCATGAGAAACAACGTGTCATGTTGCATATGATTCACCATGAGAAACAACGTGTCATGTTGCATATGATTCACCATGAGAAACAACGTCTCATGTTGCATATGATTCACCATGAGAAACGTCTCATGTTGCATATGATTCACCATGAGAAACGTGTCATGTTGCATATGATTCACCATGAGAAACAACGTGTCATGTTGCATATGATTCACCATAGGAAACATGTCATGTTGCATATGATTCACCATGAGAAACAACGTGTCATGTTGCATATGATTCACCATGAGAAACAACGTGTCATGTTGCATATGATTCACCATGAGAAACAACGTCTCATGTTGCATATGATTCACCATGAGAAACGTGTCATGTTGCATATGATTCACCATGAGAAACGTGTCATGTTGCATATGATTCAACCAGTTTTTGCCCAGTGAGCCCTCCCTCCCTCCCTCCCTCCCTCCCTCCCTCCCTCCCTCCCTCCCTCCCTCCCTCCCTCCCTCCCTCCCTCCCTCCCTCCCTCCCTCCCTCCCTCCCTCCCCCTCCCTCCCTCCCTCAGAGAAGTAGTAGCTTCTCCCTCCCTCACTCAGAGAAGTCATAGCTTTCTCTCACTCAGCGTATGGACGTTTGACAAGCCATATTCACCATGAGAAACAACGTGTCATCTTGCATATGATTCACCATGAGAAACAACGTGTCATCTTGCATATGAGTCACCATGAGAAACAATGTCTCATGTTGCATATGATTCACCATGAGAAACAATGTCTCATCTTGCATATGATTCACCATGAGAAACGTGTCATGTTGCATATGATTCAACCAGTTTTTGCCCAGTGAGCCCTCCCTCCCTCCCTCCCTCCCTCCCTCCCTCCCTCCCTCCCTCCCTCCCTCCCTCCCTCCCTCCCTCCCTCCCTCCCTCCCTCCCTCCCTCCCTCCCTCCCTCCCTCAGAGAAGTAGTAGCTTCTCCCTCCCTCACTCAGAGAAGTCATAGCTTCTCTCTCACTCAGCGTATGGACGTTTAGACAAGCCATATTCACCATGAGAAACAACGTGTCATGTTGCATATGATTCACCATGAGAAACAACATCTCATCTTGCATATGAGTCACCATGTGAAACAACATCTCATGTTGCATATGATTCACCATGAGAAACAATGTCTCATGTTGCATATGATTCACCATGAGAAACAACGTGTCATGTTGCATATGATTCACCATGAGAAACAACGTGTCATGTTGCATATGAGTCACCATGAGAAACAACGTGTCATGTTGCATATGATTCACCATCTCCAATTAACCGTTGTCTATCTATCTATGCAAATGTTAATGACTATAATCCAATAAAATATTAATTATACTCGTACATTATTTGACATTAATCTCCTTTATGGAAGTCGACAGCATCGGAATGAATAACGATCTGTATGTCCCATCATATGAAATTGCCAGACCACAAAAACTCTTCCAACAATATTTGAGTTTGCAACACAAATTTAATCCATCTATTGTTCAATCAAATATAGCTCTATTTTAGCTAATCAGGAGGCTAGACTCAAACTAAATATGCTTTAGAAGCCAAAAAACAACATCCATTCAATGGCAATTATACCCTAGCCTTCACTGCCTGGGAGTAAATAAGACCTAGAGAGCTGTAGGAAAGCACCAGAAGTAAATAAGACCTAGAGAGCTGTAGGAAAGCACCAGAAGTAAATAAGACCTAGAGAGCTGTAGGAAAGCACCAGAAGTAAATAAGACCTAGAGAGCTGTAGGAAAGCACCAGAAGTAAATAAGACCGAGAGAGCTGTAGGAAAGCACCAGAAGTAAATAAGACCGAGAGAGCTGTAGGAAAGCACCAGAAGTAAATAAGACCGAGAGAGCTGTAGGAAAGCACCAGAAGTAAATAAGACCTAGAGAGCTGTAGGAAAGCACCAGAAGTAAATAAGACCTAGAGAGCTGTAGGAAAGCACCAGAAGTAAATAACACCGAGAGAGCTGTAGGAAAGCACCAGAAGTAAATAAGACCGAGAGAGCTGTAGGAAAGCACCAGAAGTAAATAAGACCGAGAGAGCTGTAGGAAAGCACCAGAAGTAAATAAGACCTAGAGAGCTGTAGGAAAGCACCAGAAGTAAATAAGACCGAGAGAGCTGTAGGAAAGCACCAGAAGTAAATAAGACCTAGAGAGCTGTAGGAAAGCACCAGAAGTAAATAAGACCTAGAGAGCTGTAGGAAAGCACCAGAAGTAAATAAGACCGAGAGAGCTGTAGGAAAGCACCAGAAGTAAATAAGACCTAGAGAGCTGTAGGAGAGCACCAGGAGTAAATAAGACCTAGAGAGCTGTAGGAAAGCACCAGAAGTAAATAAGACCTAGAGAGCTGTAGGAAAGCACCAGAAGTAAATAAGACCTAGAGAGCTGTAGGAAAGCACCAGAAGTAAATAAGACCTAGAGAGCTGTAGGAAAGCACCAGAAATAAATAAGACCTAGAGAGCTGAAGGAAAGCACCAGAAGTAAATAAGACCGAGAGAGCTGTAGGAAAGCACCAGAAGTAAATAAGACCTAGAGAGCTGTAGGAAAGCACCAGAAGTAAATAAGACCTAGAGAGCTGAAGGAAAGCTCCAGAAGCTCATCCCAGGAGTTAATAGGTCTGTGTCTGCCCATGATGGGCATTTTTGTTTACTCTGGCAGGTACCGTCCTGGAGAGTGCCTGGGGGAAAGGCACTCTCCAGGAGGACACACTAGTTTGGCAGGAGGAGCGGCAGGGACTCAGCTTTGGATGGAGGCGGTTATGTGGAGGTGGTGGTGGCATTGGTAATCAACATCCGTCAGCACATTTAGCCATGCAACGCACCTGTGGAGTTTGTGAGAGAGTGGATGGTGTGAGAAAGGTTGCGGTATTCAGGGCAAGCTAAAATGAGTGTTTAATTTATAATGTAGCCTGCCAAAAATAGAGATGACTGGCAGGCAAAACTAACACTAAGCATACATCTATTGGTTCAAAGTATCAAATCTTATAGACAGATAAGACAAATAATGCCAAACCTTATTGTGCTTGTCATTCCGTTATAAACTCAAATGTAATGTTTAATGATGTGATGGTAATCTCCAGAAGGTGTTTTCGGAAAACAGGTTCAAATCCAAGTAGAAAATGGGTTAAAATCCAAGTAGAAACGGATTAAAATCCAAGTCTTGTTGAATAAGTATACAGCCAATACCAGTTTATGGTTCCTGAAAAAACAGAGAAAGGTATTTCTGTTGATATATTTATTTTTTCAAGAAAAACATACTTAAAAAAAATAAGAAATTCCAAAAGTGCCTGTAGTGGCAAAGCCACATGGCCATGGGCTATGAACTGAAGGAAAAGGCAGGCCAACATACACTGAGTGAACACAACATTAAGTACATCTTCCTAATATTGAGTTACACCCCCTTTTGCCCTCAGAACCGCCTCAATTCGTTGAGTCATGGACTCTACAAGGTGTCTAAAACGTTCCACAGGGATGCTGGCCCATGTTGCCTCCAATGCTTCCCACGGTTGTGTCAAGTTGGCTGGATGTCCTTTGGATGGTGGAACATTCTTGATGCACACGGAAAACTGTTGAGCATGAAAAACCCAGCAGCGTTGCAGTTCTTGACACACTCAAACCGGTGCACCTGGCACCTACTACCATACCCCGTTCACGTCAATACGTTGTCTTGCCCATTTCCTGAACGACACACATACACAACCCATGTCTCAATTGTTTCAAGGCTTAAAAATCCTTCTTTAACCCGTCTCCTCTCCTTCATTTACACTGATTGAAGTGGATTTTAACACGTGACATCAAGAAGGGATCATAACTTTCACCTGGATTCACCTGGTCAGTCTGTGTCATGGAAGGAGCCTAATGTTGTGTGTAGTCAGTGTAAATCAAGTAGAATATAAAATCAGGACAGGCCGGAATCCAAACGACTAGCCTGAAATGTTCTCTACTCAGTTCGTAGAAATTCAGCCCAACGTATGCGACAAGTTGAAGTACCCCAGCCGACACGTGACTTATAAAGCCCACGGAGTAAACAGATGGCAAAGGAAAGGTTGACCAAGCCCTTTCAGCTATCCTTTTGCTTTGTCTTCATTCGAAGCATTATTGGAGAAAATGACATAAAACATATCCTAGACCAGTGTAGGATACTGCTCAGGGGCCAGGGCCAACATCAGACATAAAACATATCCTAGACCAGTGTAGGCTACTGCTCAGGGGCCAGGGCCAACATCAGACATAAAACATATCCTAGACCAGTGTAGGATACTGCTCAGGGGCCAGGGCCAACATCAGACATAAAACATATCCTAGACCAGTGTAGGATACTGCTCAGGGGCCAGGGGCAACTCAGACATAAAACATATCCTAGACCAGTGTAGGCTACTGCTCAGGGGCCAGGGGCAACTCAGACATAAAACATATCCTAGACCAGTGTAGGCTACTGCTCAGGGGCCAGGGGCAACATCAGACATAAAACATATCCTAGACCAGTGTAGGCTACTGCTCAGGGGCCAGGGGCAACTCAGACATAAAACATATCCTAGACCAGTGTAGGCTACTGCTCAGGGGCCAGGGGCAACTCAGACATAAAACATATCCTAGACCAGTGTAGGCTACTGCTCAGGGGCCAGGGCCAACATCAGACATAAAACATATCCTAGACCAGTGTAGGCTACTGCTCAGGGGCCAGGGGCAACTCAGACATAAAACATATCCTAGACCAGTGTAGGCTACTGCTCAGGGGCCAGGGGCAACTCAGACATAAAACATATCCTAGACCAGTGTAGGCTACTGCTCAGGGGCCAGGGGCAACTCAGACATAAAAATAGAGCAAATAGATTTTTTTTTCTTCTGTTTGTCTCCTCTTTTCGTCGTGTTAATTGAATTGTTGTAATGATTATTCTGTAAGGTTGAGGAGAACCCCACCCCCTATGTTGTTTTCCTTTTATGCTATGTACAAGTAATTAAATAGAAACCTAATGAATACAATACTACAATAAACACCAGGAAGAGATGCTGTTGTGTTCATCTGCCTCCACTCTCTCCTCTCGTTCTCCAGGGTTCTGGCGGCTTTGGACAGCGGGAGTGGGAGCAGTACCCAGGATGCTAAAGAATGACAATTCCAGAGAGGACAGAAGAGAGAGTGTAAGTCCATTTTAGTATCTCTATACTGCTGTGTGTTTTCCCCTCAGTTCATCCATTTCAACTATCATCCTAAGGTTGTCCCCCAAACATTCTATGACAATAGCATTTTAATTTGAAGGCTTGCTAGAATCTAATTGTCTTAAACTTTTGGTGCCAATTCACATTGTAAAACTCAAACAAAGATGTCTGAACTCTATTTTATTTTATTTATTTATTTTTATTTAACCTTTATTTAACCAGGAAGGGCTCATTGAGATTAAAATCTCTTTTTCAAGAGTGCCCTGGCCAAGATAGGCAGCACCAAGTCATTACAAAAAAATTACAGACAGACATCATGAAAAACTACAAGTAATCTAGTAAAAACCATTGAATTCACAAGAGTATAAAACAGCAAATTAAAAACATTGACAGGTCAGGGAATCAGCCTCAAAATCCTTCATCAGTGATTTAAAAACACCAATCGGGACAAGTTCTTCCAGTTTAAAAGTATTTTGTAAGGTGTTCCAAGACGATGGCGCAGAGCACATAAAAGCCCTTTTACCAAATTCAGTACTATTGCTTTATTGATCTAATTCCATCCTTATGACCAGATAGAGAAAAGCTCAGCCATCCAACGGTTCTGGATCTATTCAGAGGTTGCAGACAGCACAGTTCTTTAAGAACACCTATTCATGAATCCATACAAAGCTATTTCACCCCCTCATCTAATGAGTGGAAGAGCTGTTTATTGCACTGAGAGAGAGAGAGAGAGAGAGAGAGAGATAGATAGATAGATAGATAGATAGATAGATAGATAGATAGATAGAGTGAGAGTGAGAGTGAGAGTGAGAGTGAGAGTGAGAGTGAGAGGGAGAGGGAGAGGGAGAGGGAGAGGGAGAGAGAGAGAGAGAGAGAGAGAGAGAGAGAGAGAGAGAGAGAGGGAGCGAGAGTGTAAAATGGCTGAGGTATGACTCAGAGGCTTGAAGGTCAGAGGTAAACAGTCTGCTAAACTCCCGCCAGCATGTTTGTCTCTGATTCTCAAACTCTCCCAGAGCCAACATGTGATAGGGGGCACAAGTGTCACACTATAAGACTGCGTTTAGATAGGAAGCCCAATTTTTTTCTTCCACTAATTGGTCTTTTGACCAATCACATCAGATATTTTCATATCAGATCTTTTTCAGAGCTAATCTGATTGGTCAAAAGAAATAAATATCAGAATCAGGCTGCCTGTGTTAACGCAGCCATAGTCCCCTCACTAGGTCTGTTCCCGTTCAATCCACCGTCAGTCCAGAACTGCCTCACCCAGGACGTTTCCCGTCACTGTTTATTTTGAATGCAACACAAAATGAGGGCAAAAGGCACCCAGAGCAAAGGCTATGCATACACTTCGAAATGCGACCGCATAAAGTGCTCAGCAATTAAGATATCCACAAATGTCTTTATGTCCTGGGAAAAGCAGGGGTGGTAGAGAATGGTATGTCATTCTACGTGTCAAGTTCTGTGGCGAATCTCAAAGTCAAGCATTCTTAGGGAACCACAGGGTCATGCTTGGTGACCCGTTTGCTGGTAATTGCATTGGAAAATGGATTGCTTTGCAGTGCATTAATTGCTGGCTTTTAAAAAGGCTATATTCAATCAAAGGATTATATTATCAAGGATTAATATTATCAAGGATTAATATGGTGCTGTTAGACTGGTTGTATTGATAGTGTTCTGATTATTTGATTTACACAATGTTAACATATTAATTTCTAACCCAGACTCTAGTAACTGTGTTGGTTTAGCCAAGCTCTATGAATGCCCGAATACCAGTTTTGATTGAATATTTTGAATACTGAAGGCCGTTTCCTCACTAGTACTGTTCTCTAAGCTACTGCCCATTACCTCTTTCCAGACATTGCTGCATGCTCAAATGAAAAGGGCACTGAGTGTATTTGTTTTCATAAAGCCGAAGGGAAATGCTCCTGACAGTTTTTACACTGTGAGAGCATGTTGCTCAGAGTCCGCCTGTCAATATAATATCCATACATCCTCTCCCACACCCACCTCACATTACCTGACCTCACAACAATATCACACTGCCTCCCAGTGTTCTGTGCCACTGATGGACGGCAAGTACACACTCACATGCACACATGCACACATGCACACATGCACACATGCACCAGGTGCTCTGTGCTGCTGGAATGTAGGATAGAGGGACGAGGCTACATTGTTTGATTAGATCAGATCAAGGAGATGGAGAATCTAATTCAATGAACTGCAGATTAGACATGAATATCCCTATTGGTTGTGATGAAATAAGCAAGGAGAACAGGGTGATAAAAGGGCTTCATGAACATCGTTATGAAAGAAAGCATCTTAACTACCTTCCCATAAGTCTAGTGGTGGGATTTACATACTGTAAATGGCTGTGTCTCAATACTCACAAATGTTATTGTTTTCTCTTATGTCCTTGATGACTGCTTATAAGTGATGTACTGGATGAATATCCCAAAATATCAAACAAAGTGCTCTATAAAGTCTTTATTCTTTACAAGAAAGGGGGTGGTGAATCCCTGTAAATATAATCAATCATCAATGAATGAAAGACCTTCAGCAAATAGTATGTCTAATGGCATGTCCCATTCCTTATGGATGAATTTAAACCATGTTGCTTTTACAATAATAATGTAATCTATAACCAGTCAAATGCACTATGATGGCCTATATAATTTTTGTTCAGTGCAACTCAGTGCAACTCCCGTATGGACTCTAAAGAGGCGAAGAACGAGAGCCAATCGTCCTCCGAAACACAACCCTGCCAAGCCGCACTGCTTCTTGACACACTGCTCACTTAACCTGGAAGCCAACTGCACCAATGTGTCGGAGGAAACACTGTACAACTGGCGACCAAAGTCAGCGTACATGCGCCCGGCCCGGTGCAAGGAGCCGCTAGAGCGTGATGGGACATAGACATCCCGGCCAGCCAAACCCTCCCCTAACTCGGACGACGCTGGGCCAATTGTGCGCCGCCTCATGGGTCTCCCGTTTGGCTGCTACACAGCCTGAAATCGAACCCGAGTCTGTAGTGAATCCTCAAGCACTGCGATGCTGTGCCACTCGGGAGGCCCTGTATGTGTCAATGTAGAAGTGAGTGAATGGAATAAGAATATGGTGTGTGTGTGTGTGTGTGTGTGTGTGTGTGTGTGTGTGTGTGTGTGTGTGTGTGTGTGTGTGTGTGTGTGTGTGTGTGTGTGTGTGTGTGTGTGTGTGTGCGTGTGCGTGTGTGTGTGTGTGGAGGGGGGTGCATGTGTCACTGCTGGGGTGATTTGAAGTGTCGGTGTGACAGTCAGCTCAATGGGAAGTGTCTGGGAAGGCTGGCGGTACAGACTGTGTAATTGGACGAGACCCAGCGAATCACAGCAGACATCTGCTGAAGTGCCACAAAGCAGGAAGTGTACTGTATACACATTTGCACACACACACCATCTTGGCTGTCCATTATCGTTGATAATGACGACACACACACACACACACACACACACACACACACACACACACACACACACACACACACACACACACACACACACACACACACACACACACACACACACACACACACACACACACACACACACACACACACACACACACACACACACACACACACACACACACACACAATTAGCAGTGCAACATATCTATTTGCAAAATATCCCCTCCAATATATATATATATAAAACACTTTCTGACATTTCACCCCCAACTGTAAGAAACAACTTATACATAGTGAAACACGACAAACAGGCTGCATTTCTGTTTTGTTTTTTTACCCATTAATCGGTCTTTTTACAAACCTGAAAAAGATCGAAGGTGAAAAGATCTGATGTGATTTGGTCGAAAGGCCAATTAGTTGAGAAAATATCAGAATTGGGCTGCCTGTGTAAATGCAGCCATATAAGTAAGCACCCACCAATGACCCACTTCCAAGCTCCAATAAATACCACCTAGCTGGAAGCAACAATTAGGGAGAGCTAGCTGGCTCTTACTGACGATAAACTCACATAGTGGAGCAGGTGCATCGTTTGGTTATATGGGCTAGGGTGCATTTGACTGGTTATAAATGACATGATTATTCCCTCATCATCAAACAATTGCCAACACAATATTGACATTTAAAATAAGTATTGTTATGAGAACAACAAGGATGCTTAGAACAGAGTGACATCATTGTATTTCTTACACAAGAGATGTTGTTTTTCCTTCAGCCTGTAGATAATCTGTTGTTTAATATGTTTCAGTGTGTAACAGGCTAGTCATAACGAATTCACTGGCTCCAGACTAATTGCTAAAATCAGTGCGGGCGACCCAAGGGACGCCAGTGTAAACACATTCTCAAAAGCTTGCCATGTGTAAACATTGTATCCTGATAAGGATGTTAATAACAACAAACCATTTAGTAAATCTTTTCTTAACTCTATTTCTTGAACTGCATTGTTGGTTAAAATGGCTTGTAAGTAAGCATTTCACGGTAAACTCTACACCTGTTGTTATTCGGCGCATGTGACATTTTTTTGGTTGATTTGATTTATATTCAAGCACAATTGTTCGTTCTGTAAAAGTGCGAAGGATGTTTCTATAGCCAACAATTGGTTGTTAAATCAATATGAGTACACTGTACAATTACGTCAATAGATTACGTTTGGGAAACGTAGCGCAATTACGATCCAAGCAATAACACTGGGTCATTACAAAATGGACGCCCCAACAAGAACCACGTCCTCCTTTCTTAAAGTATCACCACCATTGGCCCTCAGGTGAAGCAGTGGAATCACACAAACCAGTTAGGCCAGCCCTTTTCCACCTCTTTCCAAAGTGACAAGTACAACTGTACAATCAGGGGAACGGTGATTTAAAAGAATACATCTCTCGAAATGTTATTGTTTTACCAGGAGTCACACATTTGGTATGGAGGGCGAGAGGAAGTAGATAGTGTTTATTTCAGAACCGTAGGGAGATGACTAAGCCTTTCACTATGTGTGGCAGTTATGTAGACTGATGATTGAAGTGTTATCATCCAGGGAATTGGTTGATGAATGAGCTGGAAATGACTTTGTTCCCCTCTTAGTCAACTTGACTTTTGATTCATAATTAATGATAGAGGGCATGCATACAGTATCTGGCTAAATACAACAACACCAAAAAATATATTGTGACCTACAGGATACCAGTTTTGCAAATAAATTAGTTATGTCAAAGATTAAATGACAGGGTGTACTTTTGGAGCTCAGTGATTGTATTTGAACTATTTTTCCCACAGTGCAGGTTTCCTGCTGTACATGTCTGATTGAATCTGTCTCTATGAGTCTCACATACCTTGTATAGCAAGCAATGCTGCTTACATTAGGATCTTCAAGTGAACGTACCTTGTGTGTTTCTCACCACCTCCATCCAGCGACTGTAATTGGGAAATGTGTTGCATTCCACACATGCACATGATCTCATTTGCAGCAGAGACACAAGGCCATTGTTTTTGTTCAGTTTCAATTTACTGAGGGTCAGGGTGAGTTGTGCATCATCACACACCCCTACCAGGGGAAGGAGTCTAATTCACATGAGTATGGCTTCTCGGAGGACATTTTCCTGCATCTTTCAAAATCTATCTGTGTCTCTCAGTCTCTTTCCATTTCAGTAACAGGCTTGTTTTTGTGCAATTGTATTTCTTTTCACTTGTTTCCATGATACTGTGCCTTGCATTGTAAATTACCATTTTGAAGAGCCCCCCCCAAAGTTATGTACTATGTAATATTACTTATGGTTTGGAGTTTGAGGTTGAGTAGTGATTTTAATTAGGGTGCTTTTTCAGTGGCCATGACTAATGTGTTCGCCCTGGCTCCATCACGATTCTATTTGACCCAGGGTTCATTACTATATTTATCCAGCAATGAAACCAGTGCAGCACTTTGCTGACAGAGAGACCCAACAATTCCCTACTTAAAACTGAAATGCCCCCAAGCTCTCTCTGTGTATTAAATTAGAAGAGTGAACCTTATTCAGGAATTTAGCAATGCCATTGGGTCAATCTTCAACTACGGTGGCATTTGAGCATTGCATTCTGATGAATTTTGTAAAAAATTAACTTACATGAAAAAATTTAAATTCATTTTTTTCTAGTTTTTTTATTAATTTAAATGTATTTGGGTACCTCTTTCCATTCTGAATAAACTAAAACGGTTGATTTACTATTATAATAACATTCATTATGGTACCATCAGTAGAAGCAATAATACCATTATACCAGACATTTTAAATAGATCTTCTGAAATGGAATGCAGTAACGCTAAAATCTAAGGTCATCAATCAAGTGATATGATTAATCATTTTGCTCACAATGGTATTTCTCTTCATTTAAATTGACTAACACCAAGTGACACTTTGGATTTAGATTCCTCAAGTTATGAATGGAATCATCAAATGTATGACATACTAAAAGGGTGTGATTATGCTAATAAATCAAATCATCCAAAGCAAATCCAAATCACATGTTATTTGTCACATACACATGGTTAGCAGATGTTAATGAGAGTGTAGCAAAATGCTTGTGCTTCTAGTTCTGACAATGCAGTGATAACCAACAAGTAATCTAACTAACAATTCCAAAACTACGGTCTTATACACAGTGTAAGGGGATATATAATATGTACATAAGGATATATGAATGAGTGATGGTACAGAGCAACATAGGCAAGATACAGTAGATGGTATTGAGTGCAGTATATACATATGAGATGAGTATGTAAACAAAGTGGCATAGTTAAAGTGGCTAGTGATACATGTATTACATAAGGATGCAGTCGATGATATAGAGTACAGTATATACGTATGCATATGAGATGAATAATGTAGGGTAAGTAACATTATATAAGGTAGCATTGTTTAAAGTGGCTAGTGATATATTTACATAATTTCCCATCAATTCCCATTATTACAGTGGCTGGAGTTGAGTCAGTGTCAGTGTCAGTGTGTTGGCAGCAGCCACTCAATGTTAATGGCCAGGGCTCAATGGTGGCTGTTTAACAGTCTGATGGCCTTGAGATAGAAGCTGTTTTTCAGTCTCGGTCCCAGCTTTGATGCACCTGTACTGGCCTCGCCTTATGGATGATAGCGGGGTGAACAGGCAGTGGCTCGGGTGGTTGATGTCCTTGATGATCTTTATGGCCTTCCTGTAACATCGGGTGGTGTAGGTGTCCTGGAGGGCAGGTAGTTTGCCCCCGGTGATGCGTTGTGTAGACCTCACTACCCTCTGGAGAGCCTTACGGTTGAGGGCGGAGCAGTTGCCGTACCAGGCGGTGATACAGCCCGCCAGGATGCTCTCGATTGTGCATCTGTAGAAGTTTGTGAGTGCTTTTGGTGACAAGCCAAATTTCTTCAGCTTCCTGAGGTTGAAGAGGCGCTGCTGCGCCTTCTTCACAATGCTGTCTGTGTGAGTGGACCAATTCAGTTTGTCTGTGATGTGTATGCCGAGGAACTTAAAACTTACTACCCTCTCCACTACTGTTCCATCGATGTGGATAGGGGGTGTTCCCTCTGCTGTTTCCTGAAGTCCACAATCATCTCCTTAGTTTTGTTGACGTTGAGTGTGAGGTTATTTTCCTGACACCACACTCCGAGGGCCCTCACCTCCTCCCTGTAGGCCGTCTCGTCGTTGTTGGTAATCATGCCTACCACTGTTGTGTCGTCCGCAAACTTGATGATTGAATTGGTGTCTTTAATATAGACCCCTCCCCATGGAGAGAGAATATAATAATATTATTATATTATTATTATATATTAGACCCCTCCCCATGGAGAGAGAATGCTCAAGGTCCTTGTACATCTTTTGTAATCAGTCATTTTCAAGGTGGTAACACCAATGACACACAACCGAGAGATACATATTACACTATAAAAGGGTATTTTAATACTTTGTTTTCTATTGATCTACACAATATATGAAATACTTTTGTTCACTGTGTAGCCTACAAAATAATGGATAGATATCTCTAAATCCGCAAAACATGTCACTACCCGTCCACACATCACAGAAGTCAAGGGACACCATTTACCACCTTAATTGAAGAATGACCCTGTTCCAATGAGATGTTACCTAGGAGCCCAAGCGAAGCTCCCAGCTTAGAACAGCTAAATCTCCCAAATCATCTATCACAAGTGAACCCCCAAATCTTGAGGCAGAATTGGAAGCAGGAGCAGTACGGTTTAAATGTCTGCCTTGGAGGTTTAACTTCAGAGAGACATCAACATCATACAGGCGATAAAATACACTCAAAAGAAGTCATGTGTGTTGTGTGCTGAAATACTTTTAATGAAACGCTTAGTTCTGGTCATGCATCTTTGATTGGCTGAGAGACATTCTAATTTAATTCATGCTAAAATTAAAATAACATCACAACTACCTCATCACTTTCACAGGCAAAATGTATCAAAACGACTCGGCTAGGACTCAGTTAGGACTTCCTACCTATGACCACAGCAAAGCTGTGCTTAAACTAACCAGGCTGCATTCAAAATGTTACCATATGCCTTTTGACGAGTATGGTGCCATTTAGGATGCCCATGAATCACACACTTGGTTACATTTTATATAATACATTGTCACACGGATTCTAGTGTGCTGCAGAGATGATTGCCCTTCTGTAAGGCTCTCCCATCTCCACAGAGGAACTCAGAGTGACCACCTCCCTGACCAAGGCCCTTCTCCCCCGATTGCTCAGTTTGGCAAGGCCAAACTCTAGGAAGAGTCTTGTTGGTTCCAAACTTCTTACATTTAAGACTGATGGAGGCCACTGTGTTCTTGGGGACCTTCAATGCTTTAAAAAATGTTTGGTACCTTTCCCCAGGGTCTATGGCTCGACACAATCCTGTCTTAGAGCTCTACTGATAATTCCTTCGACCTCATGGTTTGGTTTTTGCTTTGACATGTACGGTCAACTGTGGGACCATATATAGACAGGCCTTTCCAAATCATGTCCAATCAATTGAATTTAACACAGGTGGACTCCAATAAAGTTGTAAAAACATCTCAAGGATGATCCGTGGAAACAGGATGCACCTGAGCTCAATTTCGAGTTTCATAGCAAAGGTCCTGCATACTTAGGTAAATAAGATGTTTCTATTTTTTGCCAGAGGTGTTTTGGTGCAAACCTGTCATCAAGGCAAAGGGTGGCTTCTTTGAAGAATCTAAAATCTAAAGTATTTTTTGGTTTGTTTTACACTTTTTTGGTTACTACATGATTCCATATCTGTTATTTCGTAGATTTGACTTCTTCCCTATTATTATACAATGTAGAAAATAGTAAAAATAAAGAAAAACCCTTAAATGAGTTGGCATGTCCAAACTTTTGACGGGTACTGTATATATATTTCACTGTGAGAATCTGCTGCTGACTATCAGGCAACGAGCAGGCTGTGAGTGAGTGAAGTGGAGAGGGGGAGGGCTGGAGGCATGTGTGTGTGTGTGTGTGTGTGTGTGTGTGTGTGTGTGTGTGTGTGTGTGTGTGTGTGTGTGTGTGTGTGTGTGTGTGTGTGTGTGTGTGTGTGTGTGTGTGTGTGTGTGTGTGTGTGTGTGTGTGTGTGTGTGTGTGTGTGTGTGTGTGTGTGTGTGTTGAAAGCACTGGTTGAGAGTGCTGCAGCAGAGGCAGCTGAGTCATGGAGAGAGAGAGCACACGTACTTCGTGACTACTTTTTAACCAGTTGTAGGCTATTTAAATGGGTCATTATGGAGACACCCCTTTTCCATAAAACATATTAACTCAGTTTCATCAGGCAGAGAGTCTTGTTTCTCATGGTCTGATAGTCTTTAGGTGTCTTTTGGCAAACTCCAAGTGGGCTGCCATGTGCCTTTTACTAAGTAGTGGCTTCCGTCTGGCCACTTTACCATAAAGGCCTGATTGGTGGAGTGCTGCAGAGATGGTTGTCGTTCTGGAAGGTTCTCCCATCTCCACAGAGGAACTCTGGACGCACAAGCATTTCCCTACTCCTGCAATAACATCTGCTAATCACGTGTATGTGACCAATACAATTTGATATGATTTGATTTGGAGCCAGGTCAGAGTTACCATCGAGTTCTTGGTCACCTCCCTGACCAAGGCCCTTCTCCTCCGATTGCTCAGCTTGGCCGGGCGGCCAGCTCTAGGAAGAGTCTTGGTGGTTCCAAACTTCTTAAATTTAAGAATCCTGGAGGCCACTGTGTTCTTCGGGACCTTCAATGCTGCAGTAATGGTTTGGTACTTTTCCCCAGATCTGTGCCTCGACACGGTCCTGTTTCGGAGCTCTACGGACAAATACAAATTCCAGAATAATAGGCTAAAATGTGAATTAATTAATGTCCTATATATTGCTATTGCCTGTTGAGTGCTACAGCTGTACTAAAATGCTATGTACACACTTAACCTGCTTCCAGCACAACAATGGCAATCCAGACAAGATAACCAGCTATATTTAGCAAACATTTAGCTTCATAATTACCAGCTGGCTAGATATAAATGATTAATCTAGCTAGCCAGCTACTTGAACATTCAAAAAACTACCTCAATCTATATTTAGCTATCATTTCATCATGGCTAGCTACCTAGCCAACTTAGCATGTGTCCCTATAACATAACATGGGGTTTCATTATCTTGCTAATTGGTTACAATTTGTAACACAGTGGCTATTCTAGGTAGCTAGTTAGTTAAACATGACAACTGGCAAACATGAAAAAGCTTGTTATGACAACGGCAAAACATCATCTTGCGAAAAATCAAGCAGGCAATAGTGATTCTCACTGAGAAATACCTGTCAACTGGTTGTCATGTCCACAGAGCTGTCAGTACTGCATGAACCGTGATCACGGTTGATAGATGAGACATTAGCCAAACGGGTACTGTATAGATAAATATTGGCATCATGGCTAGTATAGGTTTATGTACATGGTTTGTTAGTTCAATAAATAATTGAACCCAGACCAGTTTCAACAGAAATTGTTCTCCTTGAACTGCACTAGCAATGTTGCCAACAATTTTTCTGTGAGAATCTCTATTGCCTCCTTGACTTGTCGCTAGATGATGTTTTGCAGTTGCAGCGACAACCTCTCAGCACCAATTTGCCTTGCTGCTGCAGCGGTTCCCAATGGAACGTTTTTGTCCCCTCTCCCACTGCAGAAATGAAAGCATAGTTCCTCATTTATGACCAATACATGTACTGTATATGACCAATTACTGCGCTCTTATATGACTGAAATAGGAAGAATAACTAACAAAATTATTACAAACGTTGTGACAGTGATTTTATAGTTTGCAATTGTTTTGTTGTGATGTAATTGTTTTATTACTATTTGGACTCCAGGAAGAGTAGCTGCGGGGATCCTAATGAATACAAACAAAATACAAAAATTGTGAGAAAATAAAACAAAGCATCTCCTGCAAAAATCTTATACAAGAATGTCTGGGCCTCGACCCCACTCTGTGCAACTGGGTCCTGGTCTTTCTGACGGGTCGCCCCCAGGTGGTGAAGGTAGGAAACAACACCTCCTCTCCGCTGATCCTCAACACTGGGGCCACACAAAGGGGCATTCTCAGCCTTCTCCTGTACTCCCTGTTCACCCATCACTGCGTGGCCATGCACGCCTCCAACTCAATCATCAAGATTGCAGACGACACCACAGTGGTAGGCTTGATTACCAACAATGACGAGACGGCCTACAGGGAAGAGGTGAGGGCCCTCGGAGTGTGGTGTCAGGAAAATAACCTCACACTCAACGTCAACAAAACAAAGGAGATGGTCATGGACTTCAGGAAACAGCAGAGGGAGCATCCCCCCATTCACATCGACGGGACAGTAGTGGAGAAGGTGGAAAGTTTTAAGTTCCTCGGTGTACACATCACGGACAAACTGAAATGGTCCACCCACACAGACAGCATTGTGAAGAAGGCGCAACAGAGCCTCTTCACCCACAGGAGGCTGAAGAAATTTGGCTTGTCGACAAAAACACTCACAAACACCACCTGGTACGGCAACTGCTCCGCCCACAACCGCAAGGCTCTCCAGAAGGTAGTGCGGTCTGCACAACGCATCACCAGGTGCAAACTACCTGCCCTCCAGGACACCCACAGCACCCAATGTCACAGGAAGGCCAAAAAGATAATCAAAGAGAACAACCACCCGAGCCACTGCCTGTTCACCCCGGGCAGTGGCTATCGTCCAGAAGGCGCGATCAGTACAGGTGCATCAAAGCTGGGGCCGAGAGTCTGTAAAACAGCTTCTATCTCAAGGCCATCAGACTGTTATAGAGCCACCATTAACATAGAGTGGCTGCTGCCTACATACAGACTCAAATCACTTGCCACTTTAATACATTTAATAAATGGATTTAAATAAGGTATCACTTGCCACTTTAATACATTTAATAAATGGATTTAAATAAGGTATCACTAGTCACTTTATATAACGCCACTTTAATAATGTCTACATATCCTACATTACTCATCTCATATGTATATACTGTATTCTATACCATTTACATTTACATTTAAGTCATTTAGCAGACGCTCTTATCCAGAGCGACTTACAAATTGGTGCATTCACCTTATGACATCCAGTGGGACAGTCACTTAACAATAGTGCATCTAAAACTTAGGGGGTGGGGTGAGAGGGATTACTTAACCTATCCTAGGTATTCCTTATTCCTTATACCATCTACTGCATCTTGCCTATGCCACACGGCCATCGCTCATCCATATATTTGTATGTACATATTCTTATTCATCCCTTTACATTTGTGCGTATAAGGTAGTTGTTGTGAATCTGTTAGTGCAGTAATATCTAGCAAGTAGTCTGTCGGAACTAGAAACACAAGCATTTCGCCTACACTCGCATTAACATCTGCTAACCATATGTATGTGACCAATAAAATTTGATTTGATTTGTCAGTCACCAATGCAGTGACTTGATTAGCTGCTTAGCAAACTGTTGCAGCTAGCTTACTGACAGTTAAAGGTAGACTCATCGAAATTACATTGCCACGAGCAGCACCGCAGATATTGAGATGAGCGAGCTGCATCTATCGCTGAGCCTACCTTCAACTAGGTATCTCTACCTTTACTGACATAAATACCTTTAATTTAATAACATTTCCGAAATGGAAAAAAAATCAGTAAAAAAAAGCTTTACTCAATAAAATGTTATTTCTCAACTGAGCTTTCTGATTTTGTTGTCTATTTTCCCCTACAATAATCTTTACTCTTATTTTGGTTTCTTTTTTAAATTTAATTTTGGCAACCCCACTGCAAGATCACGACACCGACTTTGAATACCACTGATTTAGTTGCTTATTTCAGTTGTTGCTTGTCACGCCAAAATTGCACAGTTGACCCAAAACTCCTAAAAAGCCGGCTGGGTCTGAATCTGCCCTTTAGAACGAACCAAAGCATTACTGATTGTCGACACAAACCCAATTGTGGGGTGTCAGGGAAGTTTTCAGGGAAACATCTGTTTAAGATGTCGATTAAAACTCCACATCAAAGGGCAGAGTTCTGCCAGACAGTTTGCCAGAGGGAATCTTTGTGGTGTTTCTGTGAACTAAACTTCAACATACAATACAATCACATTTTTTTTGGTGTGCAGCAGAGTTGCATGAAACATTTCCCCTTCCAGGACTTCATGTGAATAAAAAAATAAGCACTTTTACAACTGCTCAAGAACAATGACTGTCGAGGCGGGGAAATAAATAAAGAACACCAATAGTTAAGCTATCAAATCCCTCATGTTCAATTACAGAGGGTATACCAGCACTGACCTTTAATGACCCCCCAGGATAAAAGCGTGTTATGAGGTGCTGAAATAGAGTGCAGAGGACATGGTCTTCAATAATATTGAAGATTTATATCACACATGATCAATAATACAATATCTTTATTACACAATCAGAAGCTCCAGGTTCCCATTATGGTTGCTCCAGTATGAGAATCATTCCCTCAGTGTGGTCCTAAGGGAGTGCTCACCACTCACCAGGATTGTGTGGAGAGGGTGGGGGGGGGTAGTTGGTAGGGTAGTGCTGTCACTCCTAAAGGCATCGCCCTGTTCTTCATTACACGCGGAGTCCCTCAAGGCCATTGTAAGTGTAGGTATTAGGCCAGACTACAGCCCAGCAGGATAGCTAATGGGCACTTAGGATGATCAATAAGTGGCAATGAATGTGCTCCCTCGGAACGGAATAGGGACTTTGTTCATTTGCCTCGCACTGATATTCCTACCGAGTGCAGTGGTTTTCAAGAGGCAACCGACTGGGCACAGTTCAACCGTCTAGTTTTGATGTATATTTGGTTGCGTTGTCAACTAATGTGAATTCAATATAAAATCAACCAAAAATGTCACCATGACATTGGATTTAGGTTTAAAGACGGATGACGAAAATATTTAATGCCCTTACATTATCTTTGCAAATCAAATCAGTTTTGCATTAAGTCAATGTCATCACATATGTCCTGTGGCTCAGTTGGAAGAGCATGGCACTTGCAGTGCCAGGGTGTGGATAAGAACATTGATAAGAGCATTGAAATAATGAGGAAACAACGTTGATTCAACTTGTTTTTGCACCAGTGGGAAGCTTTTTGCGGATGTGTTCGTGCAGGTCAGTGGATGAAGGTGAATAATGGGCTTGTGAAGTGAGATTTTCTGTGTGTAATGTGTATGCCTTGTTAGTCCTAATAGCCATGTCCCTGCATGGCTTCTGTTTTTCAATATTAATTTCATTAGACAAAATTATTTCTATCTCATTTTTTCTGGAGTTCACCCCAAACTTCTTAAACTGTTACTATAATGATCTCTGATACCCATTAATAACCCTTTACTAATGATCTCTGATACCCATTAATAACCCTTTACTAATGATCTCTGATACCATTAATAAGGAATGTGAAAGGAATGTAGGAGAATATAACACAATAGATCTGGTAAAATATAATACAAAGAAAAAAACAACCATTCTTTTATATTTTTTTGTATTTTTTTGTATTTTTTTGTTTGAAATGCAAGAGAAAGGCCATAATGTATTATTCCAGCCCAGGTGCTATTTTGGCCACTAGATGGCAGCAGTGTATATGCAACGTTTTATACTGATCCAATGAACCATTGCATTTCTGTTCCAAATTTTGTATCAAGATTGCCCAAAATGTGCCTAATTTGTTTATTAATAACTTTTCGTGTTCAACATTTTGCACTATCCTCAAACAATAGCATGGTATTATTTCACTGTAATAGCTACTGTAAATTGGACAGTGCAATTAGATTAACAAGAACATAGACAGATATGTCTATGTGGAAATGTTCTTGTTGCTTACAACCTCATGCTAATCGCATTAGCCTATGTTAGCTCAACTGTCCCATGGATGGGACACCGATCCCGAAGAAGTTTTAATAACCCTTTACTAATGATCTCTGATAACCATTAATAACCCTTTACTAATGATCTCTGATACCCATTAATAACCCTTTACTAAGGATCTCTGATACCCATTAATAACCCTTTACTAATGATCTATGATAACCATTAATAACCCTTTACTAAGGATCTCTGATACCCATTAATAACCCTTTACTAAGGATCTCTGATACCCATTAATAACCCTTTACTAATGATCTCTGATAACATTAATAACCCTTTCCTTTACTAATGATCTCTGATACCCATTAATAACCCTTTACTAATGATCTCTGATACCCATTAATAACCCTTTACTAATGATCTCTGATACCCATTAATAACACACATACATTTATACTGACTACACACATGCACACCACGTAGTGCTCTGTGAGTGTGTAGTGCTCTGTGAGTGTGTAGTGCTCTGTGAGTGTGTAGTGCTCTGTGAGTGTGTAGAGCTCTGTGAGTGTGTAGTGCCCTGTGAGTGTGTAGTGCTCTGTGAGTGTGTAGTGCCCTGTGAGTGTGTAGAGCTCTGTGAGTGTGTAGAGCTCTGTGAGTGTGTAGAGTCCTGTGAGTGTGTAGTGCTCTGTGAGTGTGTAGTGCTCTGTGAGTGTGTAGTGCTCTGTGAGTGTGTAGAGCTCTGTGAGTGTGTAGAGTCCTGTGAGTGTGTAGTGCTCTGTGAGTGTGTAGAGCTCTGTGAGTGTATAGAGCTCTGTGAGTGTGTAGAGCTCTGTGAGTGTGTAGTGCTCTGTGAGTGTGTAGTGTCCTGTGAGTGTGTAGAGCTCTGTGAGTGTGTAGTGCTCTGTGAGTGTGTAGTGCCCTCTGTGAGTGTGTAGTGCCCTGTGAGTGTGTAGTGCCCTGTGAGTGTGTAGTGCTCTGTGAGTGTGTAGTGCTCTGTGAGTGTGTAGTGCCCTGTGAGTGTACATAGAGACAGTGCAAAGATAATAAATAAATAATAAATTACAAAGTTCAACTCAAATAGTCTGTGTAGCAATTATTTTTTAGCTATTTAGTTAGCTATTTAGTTAGCTATTTAGTTAGCTATTTAGTTAGCTATTTAGCAGTCTTATGGCTTGGGGATAGAAGCTGTTCAGGAGCCTGTTGATGTCAGACTTGATGCACCGGTACCGCTTGCAGAGTAAATATTCCTTTCACACTGCCTGGTATAGAGATCCTGGGTGGCAGGGAGCTCAGCCCCAGTGATGTACCGAGCTGTCTGCATCCTATTTGAGTATGATATGTGGTTGTCTCACCTAGTTATCTTTAAGAGGAGTACATTTACTGTAAATTGCTTTTGATAAGACCATCTGCTAAATGACTGAAATGGCAAATGTTAATGTTTTACATACATAGCTCATATTACTGTATTAAATATATATTTTTACATTTAAAAACATATATATTGATGTCCCAAATGTATAATTTGTACAGTTCTTTATTAAAAATGTAGTTATTTGTTACATTTGACTGTTTAAAACCTGGCAGTACTACTCATTATTCTGAGAGTGATAGCATTTTCCATAAAACATGATTATTTGTCTCTGAAATGAAACCATCAAGTTATGCCATGATTAAATAGTTAACAAAAAAAACACCAATCTCTTTCATACGTCTTCAAACAATAAAAGCTCATTTACCAACATTTCCGAAAATAGATATACTGTACAGCATTTTAGAATGAAACTCTTCAAACATATTCTTAATTAGAGAGGTCCTCAATCAGCTGTCTGAAATGGCAACAATTCATCCAATTTGAGAGAGTTCAAAACAACTGAACGCTGATGAACTCTGTAGAGGCCAAAGGAATTTCCAGAGTTAGCCAGCCCTGAGAACGTGTATGGTAACTTGTACTTCTAAAAGTGATGAATGAAGTTAGGTACAGAGGGAGTTTTTGTAAATTAGAAACAAAAAGAGAGCAATGCATGGATCTACAGGACTTCAAAGAGGGCCAACCTGCTGATATAGAATGTAGTGATGCGTACTGAACCTGTCGACCCGTAATAAAGCGCAGTGTGCTGTGATGAACTGCGTCCAATGGATTCAGTGTATTGGCAGCTGCATTTATATAGTCTAAGACCGGTAGAACATGGGACTGAACATTCCTACCGGTGATGTTCCATTGATAGCCTTCACATAATATTACACTGTTTGTGTGAAATGTGAAAACGTCTTCATTCAGACCTGTGTGGCCTTGCTCTCGGATTCCCCCTTCACCATTTGGCCACATGGTTGTGCAGTCAAAGCCCGGAGGTATACGTTTGTGCCAGCACTGTAAATTGCCTTGTTAGTGCCTCACCTCATTTAGTTTCCCCGAATCTCAAAATGTCTCCACAAGAAACAGTCTATTTTCGAGGATTGTGAAATACAGCGAAATCCATTGTGTTTCTTATATGCATTTGAACATGACTGTAAAGTGGTGTGCTTGTGCTTGGTGTATGAAATCAGAAATGTGTCATATTCATTAAAACTAGTTTATTATCATTGCTTCATCATAGTTTATACTGCTGGAAGATGCTGTGACTGGTTGATATGATGCTGTCTTGACTTTCTGTCCAGAATGCCTACCTTTACAATATGAGTCAGTCTGCATCCTAGTAGCGCCAATGGTTTTCAGGAAAGACATGTTCTAGTTGTATTTGTACTGTAGACCGTATAAATGCAGGGTACACTTCTTTTACAATTCGAAGCACAAGCATGCTCCTCTATGGATCATCTCAGTTTAACCTTTCCATGAATTAAAGTCACGTACATCCAATATGAACCAAAGATCACATCTTTAGATGACATTTAATCCCTGGTAGGGCTCTTGGCCTAGATGGAAATGAATTCAGGCTCAAAACTGAAATTCAGCCTTGGGATTGCGCCACCATACTAATTTGATACTGCATCAACTGCAGGGAGGAACAGTCATCTATTATGAGTACTGTGCCTCCCTGACTGACAATTTGATAACCTACTGGACTTTGCCAAACAAACTGACAACTTGACAGAAAATACAATCTGAATCTGTATTCTGAGATAAAACCACTCTCATAGGAAACACAACTGGAAGTCCAGACATAAGACCTTCACGTATTAACCTTACTCATCTCTGTTTAGCATTCTGATTGATATTAATCATCCTACACCCTGGTGGGTTTAATCCTCAATTCTGATTGGTTCAAACCGCATTCCAGCCAGTGTCTATTCCACACGTTACCACCGACTAAATCTATGACGTTAAAATGCCTATTTAGTCTGTTCCATCTGACTGCGCAATCCACAGCCCAGCCAATGCATTTATAAATGCATTTATAAACTTGATCTCCACTATAAAAAGCGTCTAGACATTATCTCACATTTCTTTTAGACTAACATTTAGTTTTCAACAGCGGAGATTTGTATAAACATTGCTGTCTATTTCGCCTTATATTTAGCGTTCTGATAGATATTAATCAATAGAATAGTCTGTATTAACACATTTCCTCATAACATAGACCTATTATACAGCCCCAGATTCAAATCTTCTCTTTTATAGCCTTGAATAAGATCCCTGATCATTGATGATTCATGGAGGTCCTGCTCTCTCCCGTCCCCTGCAGGTTTCTGACGATGACTCTCCAGAGCCAGGTCTGGGCGTGGAGATGGAGGCTGTCCAGGTGCGGAGGCTCTCCTGCCGGAACCTGCAGCTTCCCCCACTGGCCTTTAGGCAGGCGGAGCAGCGTGACTGGGCCCCGAGGCCAGAGACGGAGCAGATCCCTCGGCCCACTAGCCTCGCCCTCAGGATCCCCCCGCTCATCGCCATCACCTCAGCAGACACCAGCAGGTAAGAGAGACAGGAGACTGCATGTGAAGACAAAGGTCTGGTGGCAGGGTCGTGGGATGTGGATTGATGTGTGTGTGAGAGAGGGAGAACGAGACAGGTGGATGAGCGAGAGAGGGAGAGAGACAGTGAAAGAGTCAGACAAGGAGACTCAGGGAAGCTTAGTGCTCTTTTCAGTATTGAGTGTGTGTGTGTATCTGTGCTCCTTAAAATGTCTGGCTTTGTGTGTCAGTATATGTGTGAGTATAAATGCATATGGTCTTTGTAATTTACAATCATGGAACACTAACCTAGAGTGGATGCAATCTGCTCTCCATTCAGACAGCACAAAGACCATTAAACTGAATTCCGATTTATCTGAATTACGATGGTAGTTGCCCCTTGAAAGCCTGTGAATGACATACAGTAGGCAAAAAGCATTTTGGTGACTCATGTTAAATGTGATCAGCTTTACTTTGAGCGTGATGTGTCTACGTGTGACTCATCAATGCAAACGTATACTACTGGGTTTTGATTTTAAGAACACAGTGTCCTTCAGCCAGAAAACCTCTCTACTTCAAGCCACGGTCGGCTCTTTCAATGTCCACACACTTTGTGTGTCTGTGTCAGCTTCAAAAGATCCTCACAAAAATGATTTGCCCTTGTTTTCCTCCCTGCATAATATAGTTTCACAGGTAGATAGAACCTTTGTTATAGTCCTAACTGTTAATATACCTTTTAATTATTTCTAGATCGCTACGTGCACCTTGGCACAATAATCATTCTCCCTCCCTTAGTTATAGTTGCAGCTATGGTTTATCCACCCATTTATTTTGTGCGTGTGTGAGACAAAACGAAATCTCTTTACCTGACTCTCTTTTCAGTATAGAAATGTATACTTTTCTGCTCTTGTAGGAAGCAATCACTCCCCTATTACTGATCTATAACTGAGCGAATAACTCACTAACTAGCAAAGGATATGAACAAAATGTGCACACGTGGCAACATGCAGCTCTCACTATGATTTCAAAACCAACACATCTACTCATGACCGCTTATGCTGTAAACACAGTCCAGTTCAAAGTAAATGGCACAGATCCATATATCGCAATGGTCTATTTGCTTATAGAATACGGGCTGAGTTGTGCGTGTCGTGCGTGCGTGTCAATGCAATAGAAACCTACACCGATGCGTTCTGCCAACAACAGGGACGGCAAGTAGCCTAGCGGTTAAGAGCATTGGGCCAGTAACTGAAAGGTTGCTGGTTTGAATCTCTGAACCAATTAGGTAAAAAATCTGCCAACGTGCCCTTGAGCAAGGCACTTAACCCTAATTGCTCCTGTAATTTTCTCTGGATAAGAGTGTCAGCTGAAATGTTAACAAAGTATCTTTCATAGTTCATTTAGTTTTGGTATGTTGCATTAAAAGTGGCTAAAATTGCGTTGATTCGATCACAGTTGCCACAGTAAAGGGGAATGTTGATAGTGTTAACAGGGAAAACTCTAGAACAGTGGTCCCCAACCTTTTCTGAGTCAAGATCACTTTCTGAGTCAAAGTGCAAACCGAGATCTACCGCTCAGATTTTTTTTTACATGACTTCAAAAATGTAAACCAATGCAACATTAACCAATTAAATACAGTACTGCGGCAATGAGGTTTGTGCAATAAGCTATAGGCCCAATAAATTATGACCGTATATTATCTTTGCTTGAATTACCCTGCCAATGCATTGTTGTTCGAGCCATTTTGAGGTAGGCTATATGATCACACTGGTAATAGATCTGTTGTTGTATTACTTGTGAGGCACAGCTGAGTGAGCATACATTTAAATAATTAGCTTTTTATTTTTATTTTACTTGGCTGATGGTGCCTGCATCTGATTGTTGGTCTCAGTGGAGGGTGAGAGCAGCATCTCAACATCCCTCCGCTCTCCCTTTCCTCTGCTGATACTGACCTGAAAGGGACCCTGTCTTCCATCTAATGGCCAAACTCAAGTCGCACCACATTATTTCTGCCTCATGCACAAATTCATGTTGTTACTCCTATGAACAGAGAAAGTGAAATATTCCTCGATATTAAAAAAGACCCAAGCCGTTAATAATAACAAAGCAAGCATATAGATACACTTTCCTACTCATTCATTACTGCTGCAGTGCTTGTTGTAGCACTGAGTGGAAATAGGAAGAACTTACATTTTATGGCTTATAAAAGTATTGAATACAAAGTGTTGAAAGTGCTGAGTAAGAACTTAAACAACAGCTCTTTGCTGTAGTCGTTGACAGTCTCGCTCTAGTCATGGTTTTAAACGTTTTGAAATCTCACAGTACCAACTTTGCTGTAGCTTTCTTTAATGCCTGCTACATTACTGCAGACACGGTAATCTGAGCCATCCGTTTGGCCTGCGTTAGACCTACAGTGTACTTGATTTGCTCTCTGGGCCCGCCAGGAAGGCAGAGGTTGTTCGCCTACCCAGCGTGTAGGGCATCTGAATCGGGTGCACTTTCCGCCAACAGCCAGAGTCTAATAAATAGGAACACAAGGCTTTATCATTGTTTAGAGGGAACAGTGTTTCCTACATAGTGTACCACTTATAGTGTACCACCTTGTGGGCCCTGGTCAAAAGTAGTGCACTATACTGGGAATAGGGTGCCATTTGAGACACATCCAAAGACAATCATGACCTCTCATGCCAAATACTCTTTGGGTCAGCGACTAGCCCTTCATTTAGATTCGGTTGTATGATACCGTTGGTCTAGAAACGGTGCCACGTAGATGTGAGCATAGTCTCATGTTATTC
Source organism: Oncorhynchus gorbuscha (assembly GCF_021184085.1). Taxonomy (NCBI): domain Eukaryota; kingdom Metazoa; phylum Chordata; class Actinopteri; order Salmoniformes; family Salmonidae; genus Oncorhynchus; species Oncorhynchus gorbuscha. Next base: position 76,146,889 of record NC_060183.1, on the reverse strand, counting down.
ATATTTATGAGAATACATGAGAATACTGAATGACACTTCTAGTGTGCCATTTCTAGTATACTTCATCATTCCTAATCCGTTGTAGTTGTGAGAGTGTAAACCTTTGCCATTGTTTATATTCAGGAATTGATAGTGTCTGGAGAGAAACTGGAGATGAGATGGGAATAGTGATCTATGATTCCCATTCATTAACAATTACTCCATGGTTTCTCGTAAAGAAAGAAGATGGAGTGCTGTGTTTTGTTAGTATCTCTCTGGCAGTTTCATCTGAAAAGGTCAGCCCCCGGAGTTTGTTGTTGGATGGGAGTTTTGATGGATTGTGGGGTGTGTGAGGATGTCAGTGTACAAATCAATTTGTATTGGTCGGCATACACATATTTGCTGATGTTTTCGCAGGTGCAGCGAAATGCTTGTTTTTCTAGATCCAACAGTAACACCTAGCATAACAAAATAACACATCCAAAAAATAAAATACAGAAATATCAGAACGAGCAATGTCAGAGTCTGGAATATAAATACAGTTCCTTCAGAATGTATTCATACCCCTTGATTTATTCCACATTTTAATGTGTTACAGCCTGAATTCTAAATGGATTAAATATCCCATAATGGCAAAGTGAAAACATGTTTTTAGAAATCTTTGCAAATGTATTAAATTAAATACAGAAATAGCTCATTTACTTAAGTATTCACATCCGTGAGTCAATACATTGTAGAAGCACCTTTGGCAGCGATTACAGCTGAGTCTTTCTGGGCGAGTCTAAGAGCTTTCCATACCTGGATTGTGCAACATTTGCCAATTATTATTTAAAAGATTCTGTCAAATTGGTTGTTGATCATTGCTAGACAACCATTTTCAGGTCTTGCCATAGATTTTCAAGTAGATTTAAGTCAAAACTGTAACTCGGCCACTCAGGAACATTCACAGTCTTCTTCGTAAGCCTGGTGTCTTCCAGTGTCTGGTGGAAAGAAGACTGAACAAGGTTTTCCTCTAGGACTTTGTCTGTGCTTAGCTCCATTCCGTTACTTTTTTTATCCTGAGAAACTCCCCAGTCCTTAACAATTACAAGCATACCCATAACAAGATGCAGCCACGAATATGCTTGAAAATAATGAGAGAGTGGTACTCAGTAATGTGTTGTATTGGCATTGCACCAGACATAACACTTTGTATTCAGGAAAAAAAGTGAATTGCTTTGCCACATTTTTTTCATTATTACTTTAGTGCCTGGTTGCAAACAGGATGCATGTTTTGGAATATTTGTTTTTCTGTACAGGCTTCCTTCTTTTCACTCTGTCAATTAGGTTAGTATTGTTGAGTTACTATAACGTTGTTGATCCATCCTCAGTTTTCTCCTTTCACAGCCATTAAACTCTGTAACAATATAAATGAGTCATTTTGGAGTCACTTTTATTGTAAATAAGAATATAATATGTTTCTAAACACATCTACAGTCATGTGGATGCTACCATGGATATGGATAGTCCTAAATGAATCATGAATAATGATGAGTGAGAAAGTTAGACGCACAAATATCATACCCACCCAAAAATGCTAACCTCCCCTGCTATTGTAATGGTGAGAGGTTAGCATACTTCTGTTACTTTCTCACTCATCATTATTCACGATTCATTCAAGACTATCCGTAATTATGGTAACATCCACATTAATGTAGAAGTGTTCAGAAACATATTTTATTCTTACTTAATAATAAAAGTGACTCCAATAATTTCTATTGGGCACAAAATAATCTGAAACAAAAGCAAAACAAACAGCAAATGCATCCATCAAGTTTGTAGAGTCACAAGTTTGATGTAATCACTGCAGGCTAGCATGTCACATCTTCTCCAGCTCTTCCCCTCCGGCGTACGACGTCGTCAGAATACTAACCACCGGTCCTGGGATTCATCATTACGCACACCTGGTACTCATCATTACGCACACCTGGTACTCATCATTACGCACACCTGGTACTCATCATTACGCACACCTGGTACTCATCATTACGCACACCTGGTATTCATCATTACGCACACCTGGTACTCATCATTACGCACACCTGGTACTCATCATTACGCACACCTGGTACTCATCATTACGCACACCTGGTACTCATCATTACGCACACCTGACTACTTTAATAAACACATAAGTGAATTTGTCCCAATACTTTTGGTCCCATAAAATGTGTGGGACTATTTACAAAGATTGCTGTAATATCTAAACGGTTCACCTGATATAGATGAAAATACTCTCAAATGAAAGCTGACCGTTACAAAAAAAGTAGACTGGTATTTTGGATGCAGTAATTGCAGTGAACTGTATTTATACTGCAATCTAACTGCAGATACACTGCAAAATTACTGCAGTAAAAAAAAGTTTTATTTTGGACGCAGTATTTGATTTATACTACAGTTATACTGCAATCTAACTGCAATATTTTTTCATAAGGGAAGTCTGCACTTTGACCTCACTCATTGTATCATTTCAAATCCAAAGTGCTGGAGTAAAGAGCCAAAACAACAACAAATGTGTCTCTATCCCAATACTATTGGAGCTCACAGTACATATGAAATGGGTAAAACAGTATGTAAACATTATTAAAAGTGACCAGTGTTCTACGACTATAAGGGGCAGGGTGTTGGACGGAGGCCGACTAGTGGCGACAATTTAACAGTCTGATGGCCTGGAGATAGAAGCTGTTTTCAGTCTCTCCGTCCCAGCTTTGATCTCCGCCTTCTGTAGCTCAGTTGGTAGAGCATGGCGCTTGTAACGCCAGGGTAGTGGGTTCGATTCCTGGGACCACCCATACGTAGAATGTATGCACACATGCACACATGACTGTAAGTCGCTTTGGATAAAAGCGTCTGCTAAATGGCATATATTATTATTATTATTCTAGATGGTAGTGGGGTGAATAGGCTGTGGCTTGGGTGGCTGAGGGCATTGATGATCTTCTTGGCCTTCCTGTGACACCAGGTGCTGGCAGTGTGCCCCCGGTGATGCGTTGGGCTGACCGCACCACCCTCAGGAGTGCCCTGCAGATGCGGATAGTGAAAGTGCCGTACCAGGGGGTGATACAGCCCTACGGTGGTGCATGGCCCGCAGTCATGGGTAAACAGGAAGGACAGGAGGGGGCTGAGCATGCACCCCTGCGGGGCCCCTGTGTTGAGGATCAGCTTGGTGGAGGTGCTGTTGCCTACCTTCACCACCTGGGGTCCGCCCATCAGGAAGTTGGGGAGGTATGCCAATCGTAGTGGGTCTAGGATGTCGTGTAAGTTCGAGGTGATATGATTCTAAATTAGCCTCTCAAAGCACTTCATGATGACAGAAGTGAGTGCAATGGGGTGATAGTCATTTAGTTCAGTTACCTTCACTTTCTTGGATACAGGAACAATGGTGGACATCCTGAAGCAAGTAGGGACAACAGACTGGGATAGAGAGAGATTTAATATGTCTGTATACACTCCAGCCAGCTGGTGTGCACATGCTCTGTGGACGCGGTTTGGGATGCCGTCTGGGCCGGCAGCCTTGCGAGGGTTAATGCACTTAAATGTCTTACTCACGTCGACCACGGAGAAGGGGAGCTCAGAGTCTTGCTTTACGGAGGTCAATGCTGGTCTGTTTGTACACATTCATATTCCCAGTCACCTTGCCGTGGTTAAATGCGGTGGTTTGCTTTTCAGTTTTGCGTGAATGCTGCCACCTATCCACAGTTTTTGGTTTGGATAGGTTGTAATAGTCACCGTGGGAACAACATCCTCTATGCACTTCCTGATGAACTCCGTCACCAAGTTAGTGTATACGTCAACACTATTCTCAGGGGCAACCCGGAACCTTTTCCAGTCCACGTGATCAAAACAATCTTGAACCATAGATTCCGATTGGTCAGACCAACGTTGAACAGTTCTCACACACACACACACACACACACACACACACACACACACACACACACACACACACACACACACACACACACACACACACACACACACACACACACACACACACACACACACACACACACACACACACACACACACACACACACACACACTCTTTTTGTTACTGTGGTTACATTTAGAGGAAAGATGGAAAATCATTTGCCCTCCTGTTGTTCCCAATCAATGTCCCCCTGCTGTCATTCCATGAAAAGCCCACCCTTACCCCTGCTATCATTCCATGAAAAGCCCACAATGGCCTCCTCCTGGGCTGTACATTTGGGCCACGCTCAGGAAGAAAATCACTAGCATGTTAAGCAAAGAGAAGTGAGCTGTAGCCATTTTGAATATAGGCATTGACACAAATTTACATTTGACTGCAGACAGGGTTGCTATGATTAAGCCTTTTTTGTCTGTCGTAACAATAGGTCCACGTCTTCATGGGAAGTGTGATCTCTCTATGGTCACACAGGGAAAAAGTTGAAGCTTATTCTGTAAGGATCGAGGCTTCCTGGCAGTATTCGCCGTTTTTGTCTCTTGGCAAACTGTACTGTACAGTATGTGCCCATCAACCTACTTCATGAATCAGGTCATTGTTAGCCCTATGGAAATTATTATTATACATATAGCTCTGGAAAGAATGAAGAGACCACAGCAGCATCATGCACTTCACAAAATAGATGGGATCATGAAGTTGCAGGGGCGGCAGGGTAGCCTAGTGGACTAGTAACCGGAAGGTTGCAAGTTCGAATCCCTGAGCTGACAAGGTACAAATCTGTCATTCTGCCCCTGAACAGGCAGTTAACCCACTGTTCCTAGGCCGTCATTGAAAATAAGAATTTGTTCTTAACTGACTTGCCTAGTTAAATAAAGGTATAACATATATTTTTTAAATGGAACATTATGTGGATATATTGAAGCAACATCTCAAGACGTCAGTCAGGAAGTTAAAGCTTGGTTGCAAATGGATCTTCCAAATGGACAATGACCCCAAGAATACTTCCAAAGTTAAGCAAAATTGCTTTAGGACAACAAAGTCAAGGTATTGGAGGGGCCAACACAAAGCCCCGAACAATCCTACAGAACATTTGTGGGAAGAATTGAAAAAGCATGTGCGAGAAACTTACACCAGCTCGGTCAGTTGGAATGGGCCAAAATTCACCTAACTTATAGTGGGAAGCTTGTGGAAGGCTACCCGAAATGTTTGACAGAAGTTAAACAATTTAAAGGCAATGCTACCAAATACTAATTGAGTGTATGTAAACTTCTGACCCACTGGGAATGTGATGAAAGAAATAAAAGCTGAAATAAATCATTCTCTCTACTATTATTCTGACATTTCACATGATTTCACATTCTTAAAACTGACCGAAGACAGGGAATCTTTACTAGGATTAAATGTCAGGAATTGTGAAAAACTGAGTTTAAATGTATTTGGCTAAGATGTATGTAAACTTCTGACTTCAACCTTATACCCGACCATAGAATATTACCAGCAAATAAAATAAAATTGTATTGGTCACATACACAATCCCTCTTGGGTCATTAATATTTACCTTCTCTGTGAATTAACCCGTTGGATCCCTGTGATTGAGTGTGTATTCACTCTCGACTTGAATGTAGATTTGTGTGCCGTGTTCCCATAGGGGTTACCCAACATAGATCATAACTATGTGTCACAGCACTGGCCCCAAGCACACCTCATATATAATTCATTTCCAACAGGGGAAGGAGTTGATGTTATAGAATTCTTACAGTATGACACATCTGCTCTGCCTCAATGGTGACAATCTTTTACCACATTGACTGGATACACTGTAGGCTAACTCAGTTCTCGGGTGAGAAGTCATTCAGGGTGGTTGTTAATGTTCCCGACTGACTTTATCCGACTGCTGGGCTTGAACCCAGGTTGTCTGCGCTCCACAAGACTGTGTTAGCAGCACATTGAGCTAAAGCCTGGGGTGCCCGTGATGCAAGCATGGTTCAGTTAACAACCCCCCCCCACACACACACACAGACAAACACACACACCACACCACACCACACCACACCACACACACACACACACACACACACACACACACACACACACACACACACACACACACACACACACACACACACACACACACACACACACACACACACACACACACACACACACACACACACACACACACACACACACACACACACACACACACACACACACACACACAGACTTTGTATTACCTTATTTTTTCTTCCACAGTAATAATCTTCTAGCCCTATTCAGCAGCACTACCATCCATATCACTTTCCAGATGCAGTCTTTTTCACCTCACACATCATTAGCTGTTTGATGAGTCACACTCTTTGTGTACAGTTTGCCTTGCTGGAGAATTCAAATGTGTTGCATAATTAAATGTTGAGCTTTTCCTCTGGGAACTTTGTTTCCGTGTGCTGGACAAAATGGAGGGTGAAAATGCAAGACTGGCTGTCCTATTTCTTTGAGGAAGAGGGACTCTTTGCATAAAACATGACCCCTCAAAGCGCATGTTTCTTTCGTTGGGTTTTGTGGATTAAGACGTGGTCAGAAAGAGGCAAATTAGGTGTTTGTCAACCCTGTTATGGTGTCAGCGAGCATATGGTGCCACATCATGCTTATTGTTGCTGAATTTGAAAACGATAACAGTTTCCAGCCAGGGAGGAGGAGTTTGTTGGCTCTCTGCATCAAGGCGACACTTGTAGTTTTTGAAAATTACAGCATTTTGGAAATTACTCCCTCATTTTAGGACCCTTTTTAGTTATCCTTTTAACTCCGGGACAGTCATTGTTTTTATGTTGTAGCAAAACCTACAGAATGGTAGCTCTCCAGACAAAGGGTTGGAAAGCCATGATGTAGACACTGGTGCTGAAGATAATGAATATGGTTTGGAACCGAGTTTGGGAAACACTGGCTTATAGCAACACAGACGAGACTATGAGACTGCATTGATGCCCTGAATGTATGACCTAATAAGGTTAAAGGGGCCCTTGTTTCCTCTGAACAGTTGATGTTGAGATGTGTCTGAAACTTGAACTCTGTAGGATTTATTTAGGCTGCAATTTCTGAGGTTGGTAACTCTAATGAACTTATACTCTGCAGCAGAGGTAACTTTGCGTCTTCCATTCCTGTGGCCGTCCTCATATCATAGTGCTTTATGGTTTTTGCGACTGCAGTTGAAGAAACTTTCAAAGTTCTTGACATTTTTAGTATTGACTGACCATCATGTATTAAAGTAATGATGGACTCTTGTTTCTCTTTACTTATTTGAGCTGCTCATGCCATAATATGGACTTGGTCTTTTACCAAATAAGGCTATCTTATGTATACCCCCTAACTTGTCAAACGCATTATGAAGGAAAGAAATTCCACAAATTATCGTTTAAGAAGGCACACCTGTTAATTTAAATGCCTTCCAGGTGACTACCTCATGAAGATGGTTGAGAGAATACCAAGAGTGTGCAAAGCTGTCAAGGCAAAGGGTGGCTATTTAAAGAATCTCAAATATAAAATATATTTGGATTTGTTAACATTTTTTGGGTTACTACATGATTCCATGTGTTATTTCATAGTTTTGATGATTTTCACGTTTTCATAAATTCTTATAATGTTCGGGAATTATGTATACTATAGGCATTTGTTAAAATTCTATAGCAATATAGAGTGGGAAAGCAGCCGTGCATTTTGACAGTTAATAGACACTGCAGTAAAAAACATTTATCTTGTCTAAGACCGGAGTCTACACAGATCGGTGCTCTATATTCAATCAGAGCTACAGTAGGCCTTTATACAAACAAGCCATTTGCAACACGTGTCTGATATCTACCATTTTGATCTGAACTGTGTGTTTACAAGCAGTAGCAACAGCAGAACTTAAGATCATTAGAACATTGTCAGGATTTGGACAGGGTTGTTCCGGTTTTTGGTCACTAGATGCCCCCATTGTGCCTTTTGACCGTTTGTTTTTTCCCTTGATCCCCATTATTATTTGCACCTGTGCCTCGTTTCCCCTGATTGTATTTAAACCCTTTGTTTTCCTCAGTCCTTGTCTCTGTTTTTGTATGTTAGCACCCAGCCCTATTACTCTGAGAACTCTTGTTGATCCCGGTGGACTCTCTTGTGGAATTCTGTTTTTTGTTCTTGTTTGTTTTTGAGGCTTTTTGTGCTATACCTTCCACCTTGTGGATTTACCTTTTTGTCTTGGAGGATTACCTTTGTTCTTGTGGAATTCCTTTTGAGGTTGTGGAGTTACATGTTTTCCTGAACTTCACTTTTTTCTTCATTAAATACACCGTCTCAAGTACTGCTGTGTCTGCCTCATCTTCTGGGTTCTGCCAACTATTCGTGGCTCAGCTGGTTAAGTGACTGTTTCTCACTCCGGAGACCTGGGTTCGTAACCGGGTCCTGACAAACATATTCTCCAAAAGCCACAAAATACACCTGAATGGATTTCTGCAAATACAGTATGTTAAAACACCACGGGAGTCTTCTTACATTTGGGAATTTTACAGCCCTATTGATCAAACAACCATGAGAAGGTAGGCTCTCTCTCCCTCAGTTATGAACAACAACAACAAGCTCAACAACTAATGCTAGCTAGAGCAAGATGAGCTTTAATTTAACGAAGGAACATTAGATAAACCCTCTTTTGCAGCTAGTTGGCCATCAAAATTGCACTGATAAATGTTGGGGAATTTTTGCCTTCCGCCTTCTGTAGCTCGCCTGCTTGTCCCAACCAATCACCGAAGCTAACTGGCTAAAGTTAGCTATCTTGCAACTTCCAGACACAAATGAGAGAACTCACTCTGAAAATGTTACTCGCCGTAGCAGAGCTGGCTAGGCTGTTTACATGTTATCGAGAGCGCTTGACTAACTTACTTTTTTTGGCTACGTTTACTGACACCGGTCATATTCAGGTGTTGTGCATTCATAAATTCCTAATTGTTCTGCGCTCTGGCACACTCAGACGAGAGTGCTCTGAAATGAGGAAGATGGCCAGAGTGAATTTGCGAACGCAAGAGATTTGCTAACTGGATAATAGTCGTTGAAAAACTGAAAAATTATATGAAGGAAAAAGTCAGTCACTCACCCACTCCTCCAATGGCATCACATGACATCCTCCTAGCAGCTCGCTAGCTAGCTGAAGTTAGGCTCTGTGTTGTTAGTTTGCTACATAAATAGATATGCTAGCCTATTAGCCATGTTATGACTGACTTGTGATCATTGCCCTTGCTAGTTTGATTGTATTGACATTCCCAGCCTTAGTTACATTTGTCCGTTTTTGTTGAGAATATTGAGTCATTGAAACTGAAACAGTGCATCCCGAATGGAGGCAGCAGACAATGTACCAGGGAAGCTGTGATTTACAACCTGATAGCAATATTTCTGGACTACCAAGAAATGTATTAATGAATTATACACTGCTCAAAAAAATAAAGGGAGCACTTAAACAACACAATGTAACTCCAAGTCAATCACACTTCTGTGAAATCAAACTGTCCACTTAGGAAGCAACACTGATTGACAATAAATTTCACATGCTGTTGTGCAAATGGAATAGACACCACGGCCCTATGCAGTGGTGATTTAAAATCAAATCAAATCAAATCAAATCAAATCAAATTTTATTTGTCACATACACATGGTTAGCAGATGTTAATGCGAGTGTAGCGAAATGCTTGTGCTTCTAGTTCCGACAATGCAGTGATAACCAACAAGTAATCTAACTAACAATTCCAAAACTACTGTCTTATACACAGTGTAAGGGGATAAGGAACATGTACATAAGGATATATGAATGAGTGATGGTACAGAGCAGCATACAGTAGATGGTATCGAGTACAGTATATACATATGAGATGAGTATGTAGACAAAGTAAACAAAGTGGCATAGTTAAAGTGGCTAGTGATACATGTGTTACATAAGGATGCAGTCGATGTTGTAGAGTACAGTATATACATATGTATATGAGATGAATAATGTAGGGTAAGTAACATTATATAAGGTAGCATTGTTTAAAGTGGCTAGTGATATATTTACATCATTTCCCATCAATTCCCATTATTAAAATGGCTGGAGTTGGGTCAGTGTCAATGACAGTGTGTTGGCAGCAGCCACTCAATGTTAGTGGTGGCTATTTAACAGTCTGATGGCCTTGAGATAGAAGCTGTTTTTCAGTCTCTCGGTCCCAGCTTTGATGCACCTGTACTGACCTCGCCTTCTGGATGATAGCGGGGTGAACAGGCAGTGGTTCGGGTGGTTGATGTCCTTGATGATCTTTATGGCCTTCCTGTAACAACGGGTGGTGTAGGTGTCCTGGAGGGCAGGTAGTTTGCCCCGGTGATGCGTTGTGCAGTCCTCACTACCCTCTGGAGAGCCTTACGGTTGAGGGCGGAGCAGTTGCCGTACCAGGCGGTGATACAGCCCGCCAGGATGCTCTCGATTGTGCATCTGTAGAAGTTTGTGAGTGCTTTTGGTGACAAGCCGAATTTCTTCAGCCTCCTGAGGTTGAATAGGCGCTGCTGCGCCTTCTTCACGACGCTGTCAGTGTGAGTGGACCAATTCAGTTTGTCTGTGATGTGTATGCCGAGGAACTTAAAACTAGCTACCCTCTCCACTACTGTTCCATCGATGTGGATAGGGGGTGTTCCCTCTGCTGTTTCCTGAAGTCCACAATCATCTCCTTAGTTTTGTTGACGTTGAGTGTGAGGTTATTTTCCTGACACCACACTCCAAGGGCCCTCACCTCCTCCCTGTAGGCCGTCTCGTCGTTGTTGGTAATCAAGCCTACCACTGTTGTGTCGTCCGCAAACTTGATGATTGAGTTGGAGGCGTGCGTGGCCACGCAGTCGTGGGTGAACAGGGAGTACAGGAGAGGGCTCAGAACGCACCCTTGTGGGGCCCCCGTGTTGAGGATCAGCGGGGAGGAGATGTTGTTGCCTACCCTCACCACCTGGGGGCGGCCCGTCAGGAAGTCCAGTACCCAGTTGCACAGGGCGGGGTCGAGACCCAGGGTCTCGAGCTTGATGACGAGCTTGGAGGGTACTATGGTGTTGAATGCCGAGCTGTAGTCGATGAACAGCATTCTCACATAGGTATTCCTCTTGTCCAGGTGGGTTAGGGCAGTGTGCAGTGTGGTTGAGATTGCATCGTCTGTGGACCTATTTGGGCGGTAAGCAAATTGGAGTGGGTCTAGGGTGTCAGGTCGGCCCTATGCAGTGGTGATTTAACGTCACGCTGTGTGTGACTGCTGTCTTTCCATCGGCCCTATGCAGTGGTGATTTAACGTCACGCTGTGTGTGACTGCTGTCTTTCCATCGGCCCTATGCAGTGGTGATTTAACGTCACGCTGTGTGTGACTGCTGTCTTTCCATCGGCCCTATGCAGTGGTGATTTAACGTCACGCTGTGTGTGACTGCTGTCTTTCCATCGGCCCTATGCAGTGGTGATTTAACGTCACGCTGTGTGTGACTGCTGTCTTTCCATCGGCCCTATGCAGTGGTGATTTAACGTCACGCTGTGTGTGACTGCTGTCTTTCCATCGGCCCTATGCAGTGGTGATTTAACGTCACGCTGTGTGTGACTGCCGTCTTTCCATCGGCCCTATGCAGTGGTGATTTAACGTCACGCTGTGTGTGACTGCCGTCTTTCCATCGGCCCTATGCAGTGGTGATTTAACGTCACGCTGTGTGTGACTGCCGTCTTTCCATCGGCCCTATGTAGTGGTGTAGTGGTGCCTGTAGAATTGGGTATACTTTAAGTTTCCCAAAAAGTTCCCAAACAGCCCACTCAGTGAAGGAAAGGCACCCTGTGTGAAAAATCCTATGTTTCTCAATGTTTAAAAAAAATGTGTTTTCCTATATATTTTTCAGATTGTCACTCTCACAATCACACCTTTTTTTCATAGAAAAAAAAGACAAATATGTGATGGTCTAAGTCCACAACAATGCTTAAACCACATCATTCTGATTGGGTGGGTCTGTCAGGGCCTGGCTACCCAGTGTGTAGGCCGGTGTCCACCCCGGCCCATCCATGTATGCAAACAGGCCCATCCTGATGCAAACATAGCATGACAATTGCGCATCACAAATAGTCTACTAACCAAGACTTTCTACTACATTTGATCAATACCTAGTTTGCGTACCCATTGTTGCCTTAGATAACATTTACTGGTAGATATCATAAGGTGAAACATCTTTCCTACCCTCCGGCTACCAATGTCATTCATCTGTGAGCTGCTCCATGCCAAAACCAGTTGAGAGCTGCACACTCTTGCCACCTGGAGATTATATTCGGTTGAAACTAGGCTGTGTGTGCAGCAAGCATGTGAATATATTTCACATGCTTTGCTATTGTGTAGGCTACTTTGTGCGGGATTTTTCTATTGTACTACATTCTTGATGTCATATACCGCCACTAAACTACTTTGATACGCATCAATAGGGCTAAAGAAGTGAGTATTAGCAATGCCCACTGAAAAAAAAGTGAGTATACGGTTCATACCTCCATATACCCTCCACTACACAACTGGCCCTTTGTGTTTTACAAAAAAGTGCACTCTCCGGCATGAGTGCAGTGGTATTATGGTTGCTGTCCTTTCAGAATCACAAACCTGTCACACACTGAAGGCCTATAGGTTCGCCACTGCGCAAACATGTCTGTTAAGATATTGATGTTTCAACAAAGGAGTGTATATATTTGACCTGACAAAAAGGTTTTATGCGCTGACAAAATGGAAGCAGATAATTAGCAGTTTTTTCCTCCACTGGTCTCGGGAAGAAATTAGGAGTCCTCATTGTCCCAGACAGAGTCAAAACCGAGTACAATTGTATCCATCACTGAGACACTTAATATGTGGTCTCACAACACTGCCATTTATTGTCCCCGGCACAAGGTGCACCTGTGTAATGATCGTGCTGTTTAATCAGCTTGTTGATATGCCACACTTGTCAGGTGGATAGATTATCTTGGAAAATGAGAAATGCTCACTAACAGGGATGTGAACAAATTTGTGCACAACATTTGAGAGAAATAAGCTTTTTGTGAGTATGGAATATTTCTGTGATCTTTAATGTCAGCTCATGAAACATGGGAACACTTTACATGTTGCTTTTATATTTAGTTCAGTCTATTTGCTATATTGTCAGACTCATGTACCGGTTTATTGAGACATGTTTACTTGCCAACAAAATAAAGTTTAAGTGATACACTAACTCTCTGTATAATTTGTTTTAGCAGTAAAATTGAAGCTAGTTTATACAAATACATTTAATGAATATCACAATAAATTGATCCAGAAGTTGAATTTAACACTTTATTGGCTTCTGATGTAGCTAGAATAATTTAGTCACTTGTCAGTACACTTGTAAAAAATATTATATAAAACACCATTAGATACATATGTACAACAGCTAGCAATATCTATACCACAATGCAGTTCTGAGCATACTACGCATTCTATATTATACTACAACATCAGTCTAACTGAATATGGATGTTGTGTTGGTTGAATGTTCCGGGCAGGTTCCAGAATGTTCTTCAGCTGGTACATCTCTTCTTGTATTGGGTAATGGCAGCTGGTTTAGCAGGCTTTGGCGCTGTGGCAATGTTCTTTGGCGCTGTGGCAACTGCTTCGACGTCTTGCAGAAGATTTGTATGTACTGCAAGCTTCCTGGGTTTTATTTTGATTTCACCTTTATTTAACCAGGTAGGCAAGTTGAGAACACCTTTATTTAACCAGGTAGGCAAGTTGAGAACACCTTTATTTAACCAGGTAGGCAAGTTGAGAACACCTTTATTTAACCAGGTAGGCAAGTTGAGAACACCTTTATTTAACCAGGTAGGCAAGTTGAGAACACCTTTATTTAACCAGGTAGGCAAGTTGAGAACACCTTTATTTAACCAGGTAGGCAAGTTGAGAACACCTTTATTTAACCAGGTAGGCAAGTTGAGAACACCTTTATTTAACCAGGTAGGCAAGTTGAGAACACCTTTATTTAACCAGGTAGGCAAGTTGAGAACAAGTTCTCATTTACAATCGAGTTTACAGTCTAACCAGACACCTAGGTATTTGTGGTTGATGACGACTGATCATTAAGATGTGTAACCCTACAGTAAACCATGTTCATCTGGTAAACATAAAAGGGTACAGTAGACTGGTATGTGTTTTGTTACACTCAGTCAATAATGGGGCATTGAGATGAGCCTTTAGCAAAGATGTGAACATTTTGAGGGGGCTTGACTTGTAGACATACTAGTTGTATATTGTTGTGTATGGGCACCTACAGTTGTGCTGTAGAGTAGACAAGCATTGCCAACAGCCAACAGTAGTGAATAGGCTAGAAGCAGTCAGATACGTTTGAGGAGCACTTGTCTTGTCAACAGTACTGGTGATTTTGTTTTCTCAACAGTGTATTGAGCTTTCATAAATACCTTTCGCTGGCCTGGCTTGTTTCAAAGTCGGATGATGTTGAGCTTATTCCAGGCTGAAAGATTTCATCCAATGAGTCTACAGGCTCTGTAATACTAAAACGGGTGTCAAGGTCATCAGAATTAGTCTGTAGGACACAAAGTAGTCAGTGATTAGCCAACATGTTACTACTTTGTCCCCATAAATACTCAAACAAGGTACTTGTCACACCCTGATCGATTTCACCTGTCTTTGTGCTTGTCGCCAACCCCTTCCAGGTTCGCCCATATTCCCCATTATCCCCTGTGCACTTAGACCTGTGTTCTCTGTTTGTCTGTTGCCAGTTCATCTTGTCTTGTCAGGTCTTACCAGTGTGTTTTCCCCATCTTCCTGTTTTCAAGTTTCTGTTTCCTAGTTTCCCCGGCTCTGACCATTCTGCCTGAGCTGACCCAGAGCCTGCCTGCCGTTCTATACCTTACTGACTCTGCCCTGGATTATGGACCTATAGCTGCCCTTGATCTGTGATTCTAGCTGTCTGCATCTGGGTCTTATCCTGGGTTCTGACTGTACGAACTGGCCATGACTGACCCAGCAGACTCAGACCAGCTCCACAATGCTGTTACTGCAATTCCTTATGGAGCGAGTCCATACCCTGGTGGAACGCCATGACCAGGCATTTGATACATTGCTGGAGCAATTCCGCGGATTCCCTACAAGGCAGCAAGCCACACCAGTAATTCCCCAGACTCTCAGCAACCCCACCACCAGCAGCACTTCTTTCCAACCTACCCCAGTGTTCCGAGGACCCTGCTTACCTCCTCCAGAGCGTTACGCTGGAGATTTTGGAACCTGCCTGGCTTTTCCCTCCCGGTGCTCCCTCGTCTTCGTGCTGCAGCCTTCTTCATTCCCCTCGGACCGCTTGAGGATAGTGCACATCATAATGCTGATGTCCAGTAGGGCACTTGCCTGGGCTACGGTGGTGTGGGAGCAACAGTCCACCATCTGCCTCAGTCTGGAGGAGTCCGTGACGGAAGTACGGAAGGTCTCTGTTGTCCGGGAGAGAGGCTGCTCGTAAACTGCTCCAGCTACATCAAGACTCCCTGTAGTATGGCAGACTATGCCATACTACGGGGAGGGAGATGGAATCTGGCTCCTGTTGCCCTCCTACCTTACCTCCAAGGAATCGCGGAAACCTCAGAAGGCATTTCCGAGAGAATCCGTTGTCACCTGAGTGCTCACAGGAATCGCTTATGGCGCTCGACTATCCTCTTCCAGAGCGCAAGCTACTGGAAAGGACTCAATTGTCTCCGGATGAACATTTACGCAGACTGAACACCAGGAGCTGTCTGTATTGTGGGACTACAGAACATTATATTTCCACCTGTCCATTAAAAAGACCAGGCTCATCAGTACAGTAGGTACGAATACTCTGGTGAGCCATGCTAGGATTTTCCAATCTCCCATTACTCGCACCTCTCTCCATGCCACCCTGTTATGGGGTGACAAGGACAAATCACTCCGGGTGCTCATTGACTCTGGGGCCAATGAGAGCTTTATTGGTGTTACCTTGGTGTCAGAGCTTGGAATCTCCACTCAGCCCCTCTCCATTCCCATGGTACGTCAGAGTGCAGGATGGGCACTCTATTAGCAGAGTCATCCACAAACGATTCCTATCGACCTATGAGTATCAGGAAATCACAGTGAGTGTATGCAGTTCCTGCTCATCAAATCTCCCCATGTACCTGTGGTTTTGGGATATTCATAGCTCCAGAAGCACAATCCCCTGATCGAAGGTCAACGATGTGCTCCGCGACATGCTGAAGTGGTTCATATTTGTTAACCTCGACGACATCCTGGTCGTTTCCCGGTCAGCTCAAGAACACATCCGACAAGTCCTTTAGCGTCTCCTGGAGAACCAGATTTTCATTGAAGCGGAGAAGTGTGAGTTCCATTGATCCACCATCTATTTCCTTGGATATGTCATCGCTGCAGGACATATACTGATGGATCCAGACAAGGTGAGAGCACTGGTGTATTGGCCTCAATTCACATCCAGAGTGCAGCTGCAACATTTCCTGGGGTTTGCTAACTTCTACTGCCGCTTCATCCGGGGTTACAGCATCCTGGCTTCCCCCCTCTCAGCACTCACCTCTCCCAAGGTTCCCTTTTACGCTGTCACCAGCAGCTGACCAGGCGTTCTCTAACGTCGATTCACTACAGCCCCCATCTTAGTCCATCTGGACCTGTCCCGTCAGTTTGTGGTGTAGGTTGATGCCTCGGATGTCGGAGTGGGGGCTGTTCTGTCCCAGCATTTTGCCCAGGACCAAAAGCTGCGGGACTGACCGGCCATCCAGGGGACTGACCGGCCATCCAGGTTCCCGTCGAACCCTGGCTTTCGTCCTATGCCGATTTTGGTGGCCTTCCATGGTGCTGGATCTCTCCATATTCATCACCACCTGCACAGTGTGTGCACAAAATAAGACTCTTTGGCAAGCCACCGACTGGCCTTCAACCACTCCCTGTTTCTCACTGCCCTTGGTCCCATATATCCCTGGACTTTGTTACTGGGCTTCCCCCATCAGACGGCAACACTAATATACTGACAGTGGTGGATAGGTTTTCTAAAGCCGCTAATTTTATTCTCCTTCGCAAGTTACCCTCAGCCAAGAAGACTACTCAGGTCATGGTGCAGCACGTCCACAGGGTCCATGGACTTCCGGTCGACATGGTCTCCGATCGGGGTCCCCAGTTCTCGTCCTGCCTGCCTAGAGTTGAGGCGCTTGGCGGTGTGAAGATATTCCAGGTTCTTATGGTCAGTCCACACCTAGAATGGGTGTTCCGCCCCCGGTTCTGGAAGGCATTCTGTACCCTCATTGGGTCGTCAGCCAGCCCGTCCTCTGGTTTCTACCCCCAATCTCACGGCCAGTCCGAGCGAGCTAATCAGGACCTGGAGACGGCCATTCGTTGCCTCGTCTCCGCCAACCCCACCACCTGGAGCCAGCAACTCGTGTGGGTGGAAAACACCCTTCCCTGCTCGGCCACTGGTCTCTTCCCATTCGAGTGTTCCTTGGGATATCAGCATTATGATGTATGCTATCCTCGAGCGGTCCGAGGGGAACGAAGAAGGCTGCAGCCCGAAGACGAGGGAGCCCTGGGGGAGAAAGGACCGGCAGGTCCCAGAATCTCCAGCATAACACTCCAGAGGAGGTAAGCAGGGTTCTCGTGACACTGGGATAGATTGGGAAGAAGCGCCACTGGTGGCGGCATTTCCACCAGGGTATGGAGTCCCTCCATAAGGCATTACAGTAATGCCTCGTGTCTTTCAATGTTGGTTCCTTGCTGGGACACAGCATTGTGGAGCTGGTCTGAGTCTGCTGGGTCAGTGATGGCCAGTTCATACTATCAAACCTCAGGATAAGACCCAGATGCAGACAGCTAAAATCACAGATTGACCAGAATGGCAGGCTCTGGGTAGGTACAGGTATAGGACAGCAGGCAGGCTCTGGGTCAGGGCAGGCAGAATGGTCAGAATCGGGGTAACTAGGAAACAGAAACTTGAAAAGACAGGAAAGCACGCTGGTAAGGCCTGACAAGACGAACTGGCAACCCACAACCTGAGAACACAAGTCAAAGTGCACAGGAGATCATGGGGAAGATGGGTGACATCTGGAGGGGGTTGGAGACAAGCACAAAGACAGGTGAAACTGATCAGGGTCCAACCCCCTTGTGTCAAAAGATCAACCTTCACAAACAATATCCACCCCCAACAGACATCAGTCAGTCACCCACACCATCCCCTCCTTACTAATACCTCTTTATCCAATGTAGACTTCAAACCTTGCATGAACAATCAACTAAGCCTCCATACAGTAGAAGTTGTAGCCTACTTGTAAACCCACCAACTATGACAACAAGACACAGACCATGTTTGTGCCTAGCTCCAGTATATTTTATTTGCTCACTACGGAGTCATGTAAAGATTTAGTAGATTTTTGTAAAGGTGACTTACACTACTTTCTGGTGCTGAGCTTGATGTTGATGCCGCTGCAGATGTTGATGGGATTAGATTCTAAATAGAATACATTACGTTAGTCATGTTGGCCTCTGCTGTAGTTAGTTAGTTAGCTAGCTAGCGTAACCTAATGAAGCTAACGAAGCTTGCAACCTTACAAATGACATCGCCAGATAGCAGCTGGCTGCCCACACTCACATAAACTTACACTGACACCAACACACATAACTTGCATACACATGCATACTGATAATTAATTATAATTAAGTATTTCATAAGTGTCAAAGGCTTTTATTGACAATTACATGAAGTTGATACAAAGAGTCAATATTTGCAGTGTTGACCCTTCTTTTTCAAGACCTCCGCAATCCGCCGTGGCATGCTGTCAATTAACTTCTGGGCCACATCTGACTGATGGCAGCCCATTCTTGCATAATCAATGCTTGGAGTTTGTCAGAATTTGTGGGTTTTTGTTTGTCCACCCACCTCTTGAAGATTGACTATAAGTTCTCAATGGGATTAAGGTCTGGGGAGTTTCTTAGCCATGGACACAAAATATCGATGTTTTGTTCTCCGAGCCACTTAGTTATCACGTTTGCCTTATGGCAAGGTGCTCCATCATGCTGGAAAAGGCATTGTTTGTTACCAAACTGTTTCTGGATGGTTGGGATAAGTTGCTCTCGGAGGATGTGTGTACCGTTCTTTATTCATGGCTGTGTTCTTAGGCTAAATTGTGAGTGAGCCCACTCCCTTGGCTGAGAAGCAACCCCTCACATGAATGGTCTCAGAATGCTTTACTGTTGGCATGACACAGGACTGATGGTAGTGCTCACCTTGTCTTTTCCGGACAAGCTTTTTTCCGGATGCCCCAAACAATCGGAAAGGGGATTCATCAGAGAAAATTACTTTACCCCAGTCTTCAGCAGTCCAATCCATGTACCTTTTGCAGAATATCAGTCTGTCCCTGATGTTTTTCCTGGAGAGAAGTGGTTTCTTTGCTGCCCTTCTTGACACCAGGCCATCCTCAAAGTCTTCGCCTTACTGTGCGTGCAGATGCACACACACCTGCCTGCTGCCATTCCTGAGCAAGCTCTGTACTGGTGGTGCCCCGATCCCACAGCTGAATCAACTTTCTTGGGTGCCCTGAAGCCTTCTTCACAATAATTGAACCGCTCTCCTTGAAGTTCTTGATAATCTGATAAATGGTTGATTTAGGTGCAATCTTACTGGCAGCAATATCCTTGCCTGTGAAGCCCTTTTTGTGCAAAGCAATGATGACGGCACATGTTTCCTTGCAGGTAAGCATGGTTGACAGAGGAATAACAATGATTCCAAGCACCACCCTCCTTTTGAAGCTTCCAGACGTTTATTCAAACTCAATCAGCATGACAGCATGATCTCCAGCCTTGTCCTTGTCAACACTCACACCTGTGTTAACGAGAGAATCACTGACATGATGTCAGCTGGTACTTTTGTGGCAGGGCTGAAACTCAGTGGAAATGTTTTTTGTGTGATTCAGTTCATTTGC
This sequence comes from Oncorhynchus gorbuscha, assembly GCF_021184085.1. Classification (NCBI taxonomy): domain Eukaryota; kingdom Metazoa; phylum Chordata; class Actinopteri; order Salmoniformes; family Salmonidae; genus Oncorhynchus; species Oncorhynchus gorbuscha. Next base: position 76,126,970 of record NC_060183.1, on the reverse strand, counting down.
ATGGCAAAGAGGGACTTTGCAATTAATTACAATTCATCTGATCACTCTTCATGACATTCTGGAGTACATGCAAATTGCCATTATACAAACTGAGGCAGGAGACTTTGAAAATTAATATTTGTGTCATTCTCAAAACTTTTGGCCACGACTGTACGATACATAGCTACTTCAATTACCTCATACCCCTGCACGTTGACTTGTTACTGATACTCCCTGTATATACAATTCAAAAGGCACTCACGTAAAATGAGAAAAAAGAAGGAAACCGCACACTGCTCTTGATAGTATCAATGGTCTTTCATGACCTTTACGTGTCGACCACATGACCTTCCTCAGAGCTTTTGTGAGTTTTTTAAATTAGCACCCTTTAGATTTTGTGGCATAGAGAACGTTAAGATATCAGACAGGGGAGGTGATAAATAATACTCTGAGTTAAAGGGAATGTTTTGGGATTTTCACCCTCCAGACATTATTTCCTGGAGGTCTTAATGATTAAATGCCTATGTATGTTATGTTGTAATTTTCCACATGAATTATGCCCCTATTTCAGATTACTCTGAAGTTTTTCTTGCGCTGTACACAATGATTTATGAAAACTTGCATGGTTGGTTGATGTCCTCATTGTGGTTTTACAGACGCGTTTAATAAGTTATCTACACACTTTATTCTAATATTTTTTAAATGCATATTGTTATATTTGGTAGCACTTATTTGTTTTCCCTCGACTCCAACCCCATTCGATGCGTGGAACGGATGTGGGTGGGGCTAGGTCTACATAAGGGTGTTAATTTAAGAAACTCACAAAAGCTCTGACGAAGGCCATGAGGCCAATACATAAAGCTTATTCAGTTTTTCACTTTCACAAGTTTGGATAAATAACATTTTGAACAACTTAAGACATTGTTTAGAACCTATGTTTTGCTTTTAGATTTCGAGAAAATGAACAACTGAGGAAGAAATGTTTGCTTCTCTCATTGACTTCTCGAACCCCAAACCCCGGCCTGGTCTGCTTCGCAAGCATTCCCGGAAGTCTTGCAATGTTATGCCTCTGGGTTTAGAAACTCAGTGTTCTGGCTGAAGGTGCTGGCTACAAACACAGACATATTGATATTCCTCATCTTCGTTGGATACAGATCCACGTGGTGTTACTATGTCCTGAAATCGCTATGAATTCTGGATATTGTGGTTTTCTTACAACCAGAAAATGTAGCTGACCTGTTTCTACCGGTGAGATGCAAAAACGCCTGTATTTGCATGTAGTGAGGAAATTCTACATTTTTAAGACATGATTGGTTAATAACATCAGTGGACATATGTAGTGAAATAGAGCAGCAGAGAAGTATTATTATTACAGGTTATTGTATGGGACAATATACAAACGTGTTTGAGAAAGATGATTTGGAAAAATAAAATTTTGAGTAAATGTATTTATTGGTTGCCAGATGAAAATGCAATGCATTTAAGGTTATTTGTTGATGTAAAAATCGAAATTGAACGATTGGAAGGTTGTGCCATTAGATTTGGAATGGTGTGGGGCCCCGAGAAAGCAAAAGTTTGAATACTACTGTTCTTATCATCTCTGAGTTGCTCTGCTAGTCCCACTCTTGGCAAGCGTAGATGGATGCTGCCAGCATCGCTGTGACCGCAAAAGCATCCTTGGCAGCCAGGCAGCATCCGTGGAGATGAGTGTGCTCAAACAGAAGAGGGGGCAGCAGCAATATTACTAGTACAGTTCCACCCGCCGCTCCACTCTCAACGCTCACTCACTCACACACTCTCTCTGCTGCGGAAAGCTGAGACGCGCTTCACGAAAAAAGGAGAGGATATTCCGACACAGGCAGCGAAAATAACCGGACATCTTCAAAGATGGATAGGACCTACGCTGTGGACACCGGGCACAGACCGTGCTTGAAAAAATCTAGGATGTCTTGGCCATCTTCGTTTGTGGGGTTTAGACGGTAAGTGCGCAGAGTTACTACTGTGCTTCAGAACAATAGTTTTTTTACGGTGTGTGCGGATGTGCGATATCCGTATATGAAATAACTATCAAACCAATGCAACCCTTTCCAGATATTAGATTAATAAATGTTAGGATAGAAAATAAAGCAAGTCTATTTTAGAACTTTGCTGACTTCCATTGTTTCAGGTAGGCGACTAGACTATTAGTTGGAAAGGTTTTGGAGAAAAATAATGGAAAAACACATTTAACCTTTCCCTGTTTAGTAACTACATTATATTGTGCAGGGCTATTATCGTATTTGATTCTTGCTTCATCCCTATTGTCAATATGAGCACCTGCCCTTTATACAGTCACGTCTAAAATTAGTGGCACAATTGAAAAAGATGGGCAAAAAAGATGAGCGATAGTGTATGCAATTTGTTTTACAATTATATTATTTTATGCTAATACAATTGCTAATTTGCAAGTAATTAAAACAATCTAAAATAAACAAAATATTACTTGTTAATCAACATCTATTTCCCTGAGCAATTGTATTAGCATTAAATAATCTGATTGTCAAAAAATGTTGAGCATACAATATGTCTCAGTATTTGTATTTATTTTACAGTGCCAATAATCCCCAATTGAATATTGTTGTACAGGTATACATTACCATAAATGTCAAAGTTTGGCATGATGAACATAAATGTTGTACCATATTAATTCATCAATTGTATTTGACATTTTTAAAATACATAGGCTATATATTGTTTATTCGTAAATACCTAGTACTCATCAGATAGACCAGACTACAAACTTTAGGCTATAGCTATGTTCAGTATGGCAGGTGTATTTCAGTCTACCTTTTGATTCCCATATAGTTGAACCCATATTTGCTTCATACTGAAGGTGAATTAGTTCCTCTGCTTGATGACCTCGGTTAAGTTGATAGGTGGAGCATTACAGTAATAGTTCATGTGAGGTGTTGTGTAAATCAGCTAGGTTGGAGGATTGCAGGGACTCATGAGAAGAACATGATGACATTTTCACTAATCAGCCTTATTAAAATATTTCTGATTACACAGATTGATTATAATGATTCTGAACTCAACAGATATACACATTTACAGTACCAGTTAAATGTTTATACAGACCTACTCATTCCAGGGTTTTTCTTTCTTTCTTTTTTTATTATTCTCTATGTTTTAGAATAATAGCGAAGACATAAAAACTACAAAATAACACATATGGAATCATGTAGTAACCAAAAATGTGTTAAACAAATCAAAATATATCTTATATTTTAGGTTCTTCAAAGTAGACAACCTTTGCTTTTGCACACTCTTGGCATTCTCTCAACCAGCTTCACCTGGAATGGTTTTCCAACAGGCTTGAAGGAGTTCCCACATATGCTGAGCACTTGTTGGCTGCTTTTCCTTCACTCTGCGGTCCAACTCATCCCAAACCATCTTGAACGGGTTGAGGTCGGGTGATTGTGGAGGCCAGGTCATCTAATGCATCACTCCATCACTCCCCTTCTTGTTCAAATAGCCCTTAAACAGCTTGGAGGTGTGTTAGGTCATTGTCCTTTTAAAAAAAAACAAATGATAGTCCCACTAAGTGCAAAACAGATGGGATGGCGTATCGCTGCAGAATTCTGTGGTAGCCATGCTGGTTAAGTGTGCCTTGAATTGTAAATACATCACTGACAGTGTCACCAGCAAAGCACCATCATACCTTCTCCTCCATGCTGCTTCACGGTGGGAACCACACATGCGGAGATCATCCGTTCACCTACTCTGTGTCTCACAAAGACACAGAGGTTGGAGCCAAAAAACTCACATTTTGACTCACCAGACCAAAGGACAGACTTCCACGGGCTAACGTCCATTGCTCGTGTTTCTTGGCCTAAGTAAGTCTCTTCTTCTTATAATCCTTTAGTAGTGGTTTCTTTGCAGCAATTTGACCATGAAGGTCTGATACACGCAATCTTCTCTGAACAGATAGATGTGTCTGTTACTTGAACCCTGTGAAGCATTTATTTGGGCTGCAATTTCTGAGGTTGGTAACTCTAATGAACTCTGCAGTTCTGGGTCTTACTTTCCTGTGGTGGTCCTCATGAGAGCCAGTTTCATCATAGTGCTTAATGGTTTTTGCGACTGCACTTGAAGAAACTTTAGAAATTCTTGAATTGTTCCTTCATGTCTTAAAGTATTGATGGACTGTTTGTTTCTCTTTGCTTATTGGAGCTGTTCTTGACATAATATGGAACTTTAAAATATGTTTTTTTTACCCCCTTTTCGTGGTATCCAATTGTTAGTAGTTAGTTTCTTGTCTCATCGCTACAACTCCCGTACGGCTCGGGAGAGACGAAGGTCGAAAGCGTCCTCCGAAACACAACACGCATCCAACCCGGAAGCCAGTCACACCAATGTGTCAGAGGAAACACTGTGCACCTGGCGACCTGGTTAGCGTGCACTGCGCCCTGCCCGCCACAGGAGTCGCTAGTGCTCGATGAGACAAGGATATCCCTACCGGCCAAACCCGGACAACGCTAGGCCAATTGTGAGTCGCCCCATGGACCTCCCGGTCGCGGCCGTCTGCGAAAGAGCCTGGGCTCGAACCCAGAGTCTCTGGTGGCACAGCTACCTACCAGTGCTACCCTAGACCACTGCGCCACTCGGAAGGCCCTGGAATTGGTCTTTTACCAAATAGGGCTGTCTTCTGTATACCACCCCTACCTTGTCACAACACAACTGATTGGCGCAAACATTTTAAGAAGGAAAGAAATTCCACAAATTAACTTTTAACAAGGCACACTTGTTAATTGAAATGCATTCCAGGTGACTACCTCATGAAGCTGGTTGAGAAAATATCAAGAGTGTGCAAAACTGTCATCAAGGCGAAGTGTGGCTACTTTGAAGAATCTGAAATATACTATTTATTTTGATTTGTTTAACACTTTTTATGGTTACTACATGATTTCATATGTGTTATTTCATAGTTTTGTTGTTTTCACTATTATTCTATAATGTAGAAAATAGTAAAAATAAAGAAAAACCCTGGAATGAGTAGGTGAGTCCAAACTTTTAACTGGTACTGTACATATTAATACAGAGAATGTTACAATTGATTTATATGATGATAGGTTACATATTTGATGATTACCCATAATTATCACTGAAGGGACCCTTTTCTATGTGTGTGTGGGGGGGATCTGCTCCCAGGTTGCAGATCATAAATCACTGTGGCTGTTTTTCCTCCTTGAGTTGCCCTCTGAATGAATTACACCACTTTCCTTGTGGTTTAAAATGGGAGTGTATCTCTCTCCCTCTCTAATATCACCCACATAGAGGCCTAGATCATTAACTGATATGGTTAATGTGACATAAAGGCCCAGACATCCGTCTGTCTTCTCAAGAGGATAGCTTGTTTCCTCCCTCCCGACTTTTGGATCAATATATCCATTCATGCTACACCAGAAGTGGCCAGCATCTATTAAAGGGCGGACCACTCATGGAAAATGTCCGGAATAATCTCATAGAGTGCTTGCCTAATAGGAAACATCATTGAAATGGAATGTAGATCGGACGTCACTGTTGCAAGAGTCATTTGATTGTTCATTGTTGCCGAGTGGCCATCTTGGAATGGGGTTTTGGATCTTTGGAAGATTGCTCACCAAAACCTTGCACAATATCTGTGAATTTTCATGGGAATAAACACACTTCAGGAAGGTTACACACTCACACTGTTTAGAGATCCTCCCAGAGTTATAACGTAACAATGTTTTAACAACTATGGGGTTTTGTCAGGCTTACACACACCAGGCTTAGCTCTGCCCCTTACATTTACGTATGCTATGTTGTATAAGCCTAGTTTCTACCTGTGAAATTAACTTAATAAAGCTGTGTCCAATCTAATACCTATACAAAATATATATGCATTCAGGAGATGTGAAAACTCAGCCATTATCCAAAGCCAGTCTGAGAGGAGGGCACGGCTTCAGTGGCATCTGATATCATATTGTTCAACACTAACAGCAGAGTCTGCGCCAGTTAAAGATGCACTGTGCAGAAATAGCTCTGCCATTTACCGGTTGCTAAAATTGTAATAGTTCGCCTAATTTTAGTTTGTGACAAAACAAGCAAGAATCATTGTACCATCTAAACTGCTGTGAAATATATCTTTCATAACCCAAAATATTGTATTTTCAGCTGTTTGAAGCTGGTGTACAAAACCGAAAGGAAAAGACTTAAGAACGGAAAGCATAGAAATAGCGCACACAGAACAGATCTATCACTTCTTAGATCTCCTTGAAATGAGAATGGCAGCTATATAACACATATTTCTTTGTGAATTTGGTCATGGGTGTCTAAAAAGTTACATAGTGCAGCTTTAAGGGAGGTGTCCCAAATGGCAACTTTTTATTTAGTGCACTACTTTTGATCAGATCCTCCAGACGCTGGTCAAAAGTAGCACACTAAATAGGGAATATGGTGCCATTTGGGATACGGCCTAGACACAGTAGCTCCTGGGGCTAGGTCTGCCTTGGTTGTACATGGGAGCCAGTGACACTGACTGACCTGGTGCTGAATAAACATTGAGGGCACTCTTTAATTGGTGCCAAGCCTAATACCATTACAATGTTAAATAGAATAGGAAGACCGATAACCGGCCTGTGCTGAAGCTAACCACAGCTTTAGTGACCCGTCTCATGATTTAAGATGTGAAATGTTTCTGCAGGTGCCAACCCACTGGGCACACCACATTATTTCATCGTGGAGAATTTGGTAATATTTGGTCGATATGCTGATCAATGAGATTACATCCTATTTTCACCCACTCAAAAAGACAGCCAAAAGTTTGTTCAATTCCCAACGTGTTATCACATCTAAAAGCAAAACCAAATTCCAATAGAAAATCAATGTCTGATTTTTTGTTTAGTTGTCACCTATATGCATTATCACTGCACTTTCAACCATTTAAAAGCACACCAAAGTTCAAATGGGAATATAATGTCAGATGTTTAGTTTATTTCTATGACAGTTTAGTGTGTTATCGCTGTGCTTGATCTAATAGCATAACTAGATGACCTGGACTGTAGATAGTTGAGATTACATTAAAGTACATGATGCAAGTGATCAATGCCGTTAGAGATTCTGTGCAGATTATTGTAGCAATTGTGAAGATTTCCACAGACCTGCGACCCTGAACATGAACACTTTCTATGAATACATAACACATGTATTGTTACAGTAACCTCAAAATGTGGCCATGGTTGTGTTACTCATTTTAAGGTTGAATAAATACTGTTACATTAGTTTGTAAGATAGGAAATAGCCTAATATTAAGGCTGTCTTACAGAAGTAATATTGAATTGTGTTTGGTTGACAACGCAACCAAATATCCACATTTAAAGGAGATGTATCGACTGCTTGGATAGTTCCATCTGAGCCACTGGCTTAATCCTATTCTTGAACATTTTGGTTCGGTTGAGATATGAATCCAGCATAATTGTTAACAAGTTAACAAGTTAATAGGCTATTTACCGTATTGCAAAGGTGATATTGAATTGTGTTTGGTTGTTAATGTAACCAAATATCTATGTATCTTCTGATTAGATAGCTGTGTCTGTGCCACTGAGTCTGGCTTTAACTCCAGTTTGTCTAGAAATGAAAAAATGTATATGTTGAATTTACTTCTCCATTTCAAACAAAAATCAAAGTAAAGAATAGGACTAAATCAAACTTCTTAAATTAACTTTAAATACAGTTGGATTTGATTGAATCCTATTCTGTCATTTTTGGTTGAGAGGGAGATGAGAAACCAATATATTTTTTATTAAAGTGCGAGTGCCTTTAAGAAGCAACGAATCCCTTTGAAAAGAGTCTGTGTGTCAAGGTTGGGTTTTCATTGGATGATGTCCATTTGCCACTAATATCGGGTGAACAGCTGCAGTGTTTGCTGTCTATCCAATAGCATAGACCAGGGGTACTCAAGTACTATTTCAGAAGGTCCGATCACACAAATGTCCTCGGTGGTCCGGATGGATAATGTAATTTATAGTAGTAACAAACCCCCACCTCGCAACCCATGCGACCCCAAAATGTTCACACCCTTCTTATTGGCAGAGAGAAATTGTTGCAGTTTTAAAGCAACATTTCCCACAATTCTACACATTTTGCATGGTGCAGAGATGTTTTTTTCTTCTTCTTCAGTTTTAAAGCTAATTTCCTACAATTCTACACATTCTTACATGTCTTATGTGTGTTTACAAGATACCAGGGATCGAAGCCCGACCGAGTAAAAAAATGTTTAGACACCGAACTGGGTCCGGATCTGGTCTGCGGTCTGCCAGTTGAGTATGGGGGACATAGACAGTGAGACAAACCTGCCCAGCAGCTCCGACTGTTTACATAAGACACATGTTTTACTTAAAATACTGCCCCAAACACCTTGGATGTGAAATTGTGCAACTATAACATCCTTGTCAAACATGTCAAAATTAATGACACATTTCTTGATTTATCTTAGATTCTGGGGATTTTGAGGATGTGAAATAAGATTCCTTTCTACAGTGTCTCATGGGGGACAAACATCATTATCCAAACACAGAATCGGTCAGGAAACAAACCTCCAAGACTGAAATCTCGTTTTTCTAGTGTGCAACAGAAAAACACACGTGCCAATTGGCATGTGTAGTGTAGTGCCTTTTTAAATGTAAACTTTTATTAGTAATTGAATCCTGGACTGAATTGAAACAATAGGTTAGCTGTTGATGACTTCCCAAATGCTACATTGCCTTCGGAAAGTATTCATACCCGTTTACTTATTCCATATTTTGTTGTGTTACGGCCTAAATTCAACATTGATTAAATCTATTTTTCTTTCTCACCCATCTACACACCCCATAATGACAGAGTGAAAACATGTTTTTTGAAATGTATACTCATTTACATACTGTAAGTATCCACACCCCTTTGCTATGACACTCCACATTGAGCTCAGGTGCATCCAATTTCCTTTGATCAAACTTGAGCTGTTGCTACACTTGATTGGAGTCCACCTGTGGCCAATTCAACTGTGGACATTATTTAGAAGAAACACACCCATTTATGGTCCTACAGTTGACAGTGCATGTCAGAGCAGAAACTATCCCATGAAGTCCAAAGAACTGTCTGTAGATCTCTGAGATAAAATTGTGATAAGGCATATATCTGGGGAAGGGTATAAAACTGTGTCGAAAGTTTCCTAGAGGACAGGGGTCTCCATCATTGGGAAATTTGACAAATATGGAACTACCCAGACTCTGACAAGAGCTGGCCGTCAGACCAAACTGAGAAACCGGACAAGATAGACCTTGGTCAGGGAGGTGACCAAGAACCCACTGATCACTCTGACAGAACTACAGAGTTCCTTGGCTAATATGGGAGAACCTGCCAGAAGGACAAGTCTCTACAGCATTTCACCAATCTGGGCTTTACGGGAAAGTGGCCAGACGGAAGCCACTCCTGAGAAAATGGCACAGGATAGCATACCTGGAGTTTTCACTTTGTCATTATGGAGTATTGTGTGTAGATGGGTGGAATGTGGAATAAGTCAAGGGGAATAAATACTTTCTGAATGCACTGTATATAGGCTTAAATAGCACCGTTGATGATACACTACGTATACAAAAGTATGTGGACATCCCTTCAAATTAGTGGATTCGGGTATTTTGGCCACATTCGTTGCTGACAGGTGTAAAAAAATTGAGCACAGCCGCCATGCAATCTCCATAGACAAACATTGGCAGCAGAATGGCCTTACTGAAGAGTTCAGTGACTTTCAACGTGGCACCATCATAGGATGGCATCTTTCCAACAAGTCAGTTCGTCAAATTTCTGCCCTGTAAGTGCTGTTATTGTGATGTGGAAATGTCTAGGAGCAACAACGGCTCAGCCGTGAAATGGTAGGTCACACAAGCTCAAAGAGTGCGTACGCGCATAGTGCGTAAAAATCCTCTTTCCTCGGTTGCCACCCTCACTACAGAGTTCCAAACTGCCTCTGGAAGCAACATCAGCACAAGAACTGGGTTTCAATGGCCGAGCAGCCGCACACAATACTAAGATCACCATGCGCAATGCCAAGCGTCAGAGTGGTGTAAAGCTCGCTGCCATTGGACTCTGGAGCAGTGGAAATGCGTTCTTTGGAGTGATGAATCATGCTTCACCATCTGGCAGTCTGACGGACAAATCTGGGTTTGGCGGATGCCAGGAGAACACTACCTGCCCCAATGCATAGTGCCAACTGTAAAGTTTGGTGGAGGCGGAATAATGGTCTGGGGCTGTTTTTCATGGTTCAGGCTTGGCCCCTTAGTTCCAGTGGGGGGAAACTTAACGCTACAGCATACAATGACATTCGAGACGATTCTGTGCTTCCAACTTTGTGGCAACTGTTTGGTGAAGGCCATTTCCTGTTTCAGCATAATGCCCCCGTGCACAATTTGAGGCCCATACAGAAATGGTTTATCGAGATTGGTGTGGAAGAACTTGACTGGCTTGCACAGAGCCCTGACCTCAACCCCATCGAACACCTTTGGGATGAATTGGAATACTGACTGCAAGCCAGGCCTAATCACTCAACATAAGTGCCCGACCTCACTAATGCTCTTGTGGCTGAATGGAAGCAAGTCCCCGCAGCAATGTTCCAACATCTAGTGGAAAGCCTTCTCAGAAAAGTGGAGGTTTTTATAGCATCATAGGGGGGACCAACTTCATATTAATGCCCATGATTTTGTAATGAGATGTTCGACGAGCAGTTTTGACCATGTAGTGTATATGATTGATCAAGTATTTGCTCTGTTGAACCTACACTTTGGAATGAATTTGATAGCAACAGTGAATCTATTAAGTGGAGATTTCTCAACAATCATTGTCATGATAGCACTAATAGTCAGTGACAAATATCATAGCTGGACTTAAAATCCTAGATGGGAGACAGAAAGGATTTTAATTTTTCATAAAAAAATGTATTGAACCTTTATTTAACTAGGCAATCGGTTAAAAACCAATTCTTATTTACAATGACGGCCAAACCCGGCCAAACCCGGACGATGCTGGGCCAATTGTGTGCTGCCCTATGGGACTCCCAATCACAGCCGAATGATACAGCCTGGATAGTTGTAGATAGATCAACTCTCCAGTAGGAGGTGCTGCCCAGCCTATTTTTCTTATAGTGGATATTACGTTTAAGATCTGAAGTTGATTCAAAGGTACAAATTACACATAAACTCAGCAAAAAAACAAATGTCCCTTTTTCAGGATCATGTATTTCAAAGATAATTTGGAAAAATCCAAATAACTTCACATATCTTAATTTTTAAAGGGTTTAAACACCATGCTTGTTCAATGAACCATAAACAATTAATGAACATGCACCTGTGAATCGGTCGTTAAGACACTAACAACTTACAGATGGTAGGCAATTAAGGCCATAGTTATGAAAACGTAGGACACTAAAGAGACCTTTCTACTGACTCTGAAAATACCAAAAGAAAGATGCCCAGGGTCCCTGCTCATCTGCGTGAACGTGCCTTCTGCATGCTGCACGGGAGGCATGAGGACTACGTAGCCTCGGTTTTTCGGATGACTGGTTCACCAATTACTTTGCAGACAGAGTTCAGTGTGTCAAATCGGAGGGCATGCTGTCCGGTCCTCTGGCAGTCTCTATGGGGGTGCCACAGGGTTCAATTCTCGGGCCGACTCTTTTCTCTGTATATATAAATGATGTTGCTCTTGCTGCGGGCGATTCCCTGATCCACCTCTACGCAGACGACACCATTCTATATACTTTCGGCCCGTCATTGGACACTGTGCTATCTAACCTCCAAACGAGCTTCAATGCCATACAACACTCCTTCCGTGGCCTCCAACTGTTCTTAAACGCTAGTAAAACCAAATGCATGCTTTTCAACCGATCGCTGTCTGCACCTGCATGCCCGACTAGCATCACCACCCTGGATGGTTCCGACCTTGAATATGTGGACATCTATAAGTACCTAGATGTCTGGCTAGACTGCAAACTCTCCTTCCAGACTCATATCAAACATCTCCAATCGAAAATCAAGAGTCGGCTTTCTATTCCGCAACAAAGCCTCCTTCACTCACGCCGCCAAGCTTACCCTAGTAAAACTGACTATCCTACCGATCCTCGACTTCGGCGATGTCATCTACAAAATGGCTTCCAACACTCTACTCAGAAAACTGGATGCAGTCTATCACAGTGCCATCCGTTTGTCACTAAAGCACCTTATACCACCCACCACTGCGACTTGTATGCTCTAGTCGGCTGGCCCTCGCTACATATTCGTCTCCAGACCCACTGGCTCCAGGTCATCTACAAGTCCATGCTAGGTAAAGCTCCGCCTTATCTCAGTTCACTGGTCACGATGGCAACACCCATCCGTAGCACGCGCTCCAGCAGGTGCTTCTCACTGATCATCCCTAAAGCCAACACCTCATTTGGCCGCCTTTCGTTCCAGTACTCTGCTGCCTGTGACTGGAACGAACTGCAAAAATCACTGAAAATGGAGACTTTTATCTCTCTCACCAACTTCAAACATCAGCTATCTGAGCAGCTAACCGATCGCTGCAGCTGTACATAGTCTATTGGTAAATAGCCCACCCATTTTCACCTACCTCATCCCCATACTGTTTTTATTTATTTACTTTTCTGCTCTTTTGCACACCAATATCTCTACCTGTACATGACCATCTGATCATTTATCACTCCAGTGTTAATCTGCAAAATTGTAATTATTCGCCTACCTCCTCATGCCTTTTGCACACATTGTATATAGACTCCCCTTGTTTTTCTACTGTGTTATTGACTTTTTAATTGTTTACTCCATGTGTAACTCTGTGTTGTCTGCTCACACTGCTATGCTTTATCTTGGCCAGGTCGCAGTTGCAAATGAGAACTTGTTCTCAACTAGCCTACCTGGTTAAATAAAGGTGAAATAAAATAAAATAAAATAAAGGACTGCAGATGTGGCCAGGGCAATAAATTGCTATGTCCGTACTGTGAGATGCCTAAGACAGCGCTACAAGGAGACAGGACGGACAACTGACCGTCCTCGCAATGGCAGACCACGTGCTACAACACCTGCACAGGATCGGTACATCCGAACATCCCACCTGCGGGTAAGGTACAGGATGGCAACAGCAACTGCCCGAGTCACACCTAGGAACGCATACTCCCTCCATCAGTGCTCAGACTGTCTGTAATAGGCTGACAGAGGCTGGACTGAGGGCTTGTACGCCTGTTGTAAGGCAGGTCCTCACCAGACATCACCGGCAACAACGTTGCCTATAGGCACAAACCCACCGTCGCTGGACCAAACAGGACTGGCAAAAAGTGCTCTCTTCACTGACGAGTCGCGGTTTTGTCTCACCAGGGCTGATGTTCGGATTCACGTTTATCGTCAAAGGAAGGAGCGTTACACCGAGGCCTGTACTCTAGAGCGGGATCGATTTGGAGGTGGAGGGTCTGTCATGGTCTGGGGCGGTGTGTCACAGCATTTACAGGGAAGGCATCCTCCTCCCTCACGTGGTACCCTTCCTGCAGGCTACTCCTGACATGACCCTCCAGCATGACAATGTCGCCAGACATACTGCTCTTTCTATGCGTGATTTCCTGCAAGACAGGAATGTCAGTGTTCTGCCATTGCCAAAGCCCGGATCTCAATCCCATTGAGCATGTCTGGGACCTGTTAGATTGGAGGGTGAGGGCTAGGGCCATTCCCCCCAGAAATGTCCGGGAACTTGCAGGTGCCTTGGTGGAAGAGTGGGTTAACATCTCACAGCAAGAACTGGCAAATCTGGCATAGTCCAAGAGGAGGAGATGCACTGCAGTACTTAATGCAGCTGGTGGCCACACCAGATACTGACTGTTACTTTTGATTTTGACCCCCCCATTGTTCAGGAACACATTATTCCATTTCTGTTAGTCACATGTCTGTGGAACTTGTTCAGTTTATGTCTCAGTTGTTGAATCTTGTTACGTTCATACAAATATTTACACATGATAAGTTTGCTGAAAATAAACACAGTTGACAGTGAGAGGGCGTTTCTTTTTTTGCAGAGTTTATTTTATTCAAGGTTTGTTTATGTTGAAAATTGGTTACCATGATGACATAAATGTTACTATTAAAACAAAAGTGATTAATTAAAAAAAAATCAAATGTATTTTCTACATAGATTCCACTTCACAATACGTTGACAAATTACATTGAAACAACGTTGATTTAACCATTTTTGTGCCCAGTGGGATTAACTAGTAGTTTTTGTACAGGAATTCAGGCAGTTCGTTGAGATTATGTGGAGCTCAGTTTTGCCTCCCTTGTTAATATGAATTCTATTTTGCAAGGAAATGAGGATGGAATTGATAGCAAATGAGATCTGATTGGTTCATAGTGTGGGTCGACCTCCGGGCTGATCATCTTATGTTAATGTTATCAGCTTTGCCACCAGCAGAGTCAGAATTCACATCGCCCCTGGGAGCCAAAGCCAAATTAGTAAGCGATATGTTTAAACAATGGGATTGTGGAAGTAGCTAAAGGAAGACGTGGGGAGTGTGGTGCAGTTACATGGGAGCTTTGTAAATATTGAAGTGTATCCAACTGGGCTTAACTGAAATTGATATTCTACAATATAATCATGAGTCTGAGTAGAATGTTATGAAAAACTGCACATTATCTAATAGTGAAAAGTAAGTGCATCCTCAATGTCATGTCAGTGTTGATAAACTCAAATCTGACGGCCCAGTCATGCAACTGCACAGTAAGAATCAATTCAGGTCTTTCAAATTACTGCGTTTTTGGATATATTCAATTCTATTAACCTCTAGTAAATCCATTTATGTTGAATACTCGGTTATCTTAACCTCTAGGAAATTAATTTAGGTTCATTGGCATCTTTTGGATTTGTGCCAAATAAGAGCTTATGTGTTCCATGGATCATTGGCCCGCAAGCTACTGGGTTTCAATATATGACTAATCCGTACATGCTATTCAGTCTTTTGCAGGGGAAATTGTGCACTGAAATTCTGTAGATTTTTTCAAGGTTGGCAATAAGGGAGGTTAGTAATCAGAACATATCCCAGCGGGAAATTATGCCTACTTTCTGGGGATTCTGTGGGCCATCCAATCAAAATGCAAACCTGTCGGAATACAGTACATGTCAACTTTATAGGTTACTCCATTCTGTTTCATGTATAGGGGGAGTCAGTGCTGTTGATAGCACCAGTCAAATAATCAAAGGAAACACAGAATAAAACTCCTCAATAAATGCTCTCAATTTGTGGAATGCACGCTATGCAGTAAGTGATGGAACCACTTAGTATTTGATATAATGTGCATTATGGTGCCTATGAAATGGAGCTTCAAGGCCTCTGCTGCTTTTCTCAAAATACTAGTAGGTGCGATTTAAGTGTGCCTCCATTTCTGTTTGATAATAAACTATGTCTGAGAAAGGCCCTTGTCACTCGGGTGGTTATTGCGGTTTCTTTTGGTTTGCTTCTGATGTACAACTGGCTATTGCTGAGTTCAAGTGCACATAAGAATTTAACCAAAGTATTGTTGGAACTTGTGAGGTATGAAAAGTCTCAAAAACAACCTTAGAGGAACTTTTTTTCTTTTTGCATTGCATTAGGAGGTTTTTTTCTGAACTCAGCTACACCTCTGGCCTGTGAAATCAATACACAACTGGCAGGTCATTAGCATGTGAAGTCTTTAGTGAGATTGATGAAGCGCTAAAAACAATGAAGGGACTCTTTTGTTTCCTCTATTTGGTGTCTTACCTCAGCCTCTCTGTGATGAATGTGGTTGCACATAATCAACCATTATAGGAATCCCTAAAAGCTGTAGTATGTGACTTTTTGGGCAACCTGTCCAAATTCACATAGAAATGTGAGTTATAGAGCTGTCATTGAAAGCAAGTCTAAGAAGCGGTAGATCTGATCTATGCGCGATTACGTTTCTGGAACACGCTGTCATACACGTCGGGTACACGTGGTCTGCGGCTGTGAGGCCAGTTGGACATACTGCCAAATTCCCTAAAACAACATTGGAGGCAGTCTATGGTAGAGAAATGAACATGACATTTTCTGGCACCCTCTCTGGTGGACATTCCTGCAGTCAGTCACAATGTCACACTCCCTCAAAACTGGAGACATCTGTGAAATTGTGTTGTGTGACAAAACTGCACATTTTAGAGTGGCCTTTTATTGTCTCCAGCACAAGGTGCACCTGTGTAATGATCATGCTGTTTCATCGGCTGATATGCCACACCTGTCAGGTGGATGGATTATCTTGGCAAAGGAGAAAGGCTCACTAACAGGGATGTGAAGAAATTTGTGTACAAGTTTTGAGAGAAATAATATTTTTTGGGCATTTGGAAAATTTCTGGGATCTTTTAATTCAGCTCATGAAACATGGGACCAACAATTTACATGTTGCGTTTATAGTTTTGTTCAGCATACAATATCTTTGCTTATTGAAAATTACATTTCACAGATGGTTTAGATGGTACAATGTTTCTCTACAGTTCTTGTTTTGTCACATACACTGAAATTAGGCAAACTATTAGAATTTTAGTATCCAGGCAATGGAGGAGCGGTTTCTGCATATTGCACCTTTTAATTTGACATTCAGTTTTAGTGCACCATAAGACTCAGTTGATTAGTGGGCCAACTCAAGCACCATCCACCCCATTGTCCTTCTGTACTGTGATGACTTTTAGAATTAAACATGGAATCAATCTGACGTTTGATTCAATGTAGGCCAATTATACCAATAATCAACGACTAACGGATGGTGTTTAGTTTTTTCTGTTATGTCAAAAGGTGAGACAAAATGTAAATATTTAGACTCTGATGGGTAAAGTACTGCGGTAGTGCCACCTGAAACAGGGGAGTGTAACCCCCTTCACCACATTTTAATACAGACTAGAGTCATTTGTGTTGATTAGCCTGCAACGACCAGAAGGGAAAACATTTATCTGGATTGTTATGGGGCAGGCGTCCCCTTGTCCCCAAACATTAGCCTGCCTCCATAGTCCCCATTGTCATTAACTGAAATTGGTATTTGCCTCAAGAACAGTAATGGGGTAAACATCAGTGTATTTTCTGTAGTCACCAGCACTGCACTGAGTCTGCTTCCACAGGCCGAATTAATATGATTTTTTCCTGTCATTGGTCAATCGTATTAACAATGAGGCCACACTTGATTACTTTGAAAATCCTAATTGGATTTGTTTAAAAAGTAATCAGTCTCAACACAATTCAGTTCTTTCTCTACTGATTATTTGGCGGCTTGTCTTTGAGCTTTAGTGTGCATTCAATTCATATTGATCAGTCTGAAGAAAATATCAATCATCCTGACGTAACGTTACACTTAGGTTTGCCTCCAGGGGAATCTGCCTAAGATTGCGCCCTAAAGAAAAGTATTGAGCGTGCCATGGTATCGTGACCGACTCCTAGGCACTACCATTTTGTCTATGAAATCTGTCTTAATATGAGTGTGTAATGACTCGGTGCTGTGTGCTGTTTTTTTTATGTCGAGGGGGTCAGTGACAGCTCTCTCAGACAGGAGAGACGAGAGCACTCAGTCACAGGGAGAGGAGCTGGAGACCAATGCAGTGAGTTCCCCCTTCATGTCACACTTGTGTAGAGATCATCTGCATCCTTCCATCTGCCAGATATATTACTGGAAATACAGCAGCAAGGTGTTAGCGTTTAGCTCCGGGTAACCCTATCATATTGAGATAGACAGCAGCAAGGTGTTAGCGTTTAGCTCCGGGTATGCCTATCATATTGAGATAGACAGCAGCAAGGTGTTAGCGTTTAGCTCCGGGTATCCCTATCATATTGAGATAGACAACAGCAAGGTGTTAGCGTTTAGCTCGGGTATCCCTATCATATTGAGATAGACAACAGCAAGGTGTTAGCGTTTAGCTACGGGTATCCCTATCATATTGAGATAGACAGCAGCAAGGTGTTAGCGTTTAGCTCCGGGTATCCCTATCATATTGAGATAGACAACAGCAAGGTGTTAGCGTTTAGCTACGGGTATCCCTATCATATTGAGATAGACAGCAGCAAGGTGTTAGCGTTTAGCTCCGGGTATCCCTATCATATTGAGATAGACAACAGCAAGGTGTTAGCGTTTAGCTCCGGGTATCCCTATCATATTGAGATAGACAACAGCAAGGTGTTAGCGTTTAGCTCCGGGTATCCCTATCATATTGAGATAGACAACAGCAAGGTGTTAGCGTTTAGCTCCGGGTATCCCTATCATATTGAGATAGACAACAGCAAGGTGTTAGCGTTTAGCTCCGGGTATCCCTATCATATTGAGATAGATTGCATATAACATATACCACTGTTCTTGGCCATTTGAAAGAGATCTGAACCATCTTAAGATAATTGCAGTTGTTCAGGTCTTTTGCAATGGCTCTGAACTTTGTGCACACAGCAATGTAGCGACGGTGCTTTAGTTTGAATGGCACAGAACCTTGTCCATTATATGGCATCTATTTCTGTGCTCACAGCTCACTCTAGAGAGGAGAACAGATCCTACTTAATGGATTTGATACAGCCCTTGCTTTGCCCCCAACTGCTCATGATGAGTAGTCTGATGACAACTGCCACTGTTTCTAACAATGTGGAGACAAAAAAAGAGATGTTCTCACATTAAACACAGTGCACTCTCCTCAAACACTAAACGTAACAGACAGAGAAGAAAGCTCATCCTTTCCCAGAGTGAAACAGGCCTAGTAGCAGAATATGTCAGATGTGTTCTACAGACAAAAACAAAAAAAGCCAGCCATGTCTTGACAACAGACCAAGGCAAAACAGCGTAATTGTTTAACCTCCGGATCGAAAAAGACAAGCCAGCACAAAGAGAGAGCTCAATTAGACTCAAAAAGAGAAGACAGTGACTTGATTCACAGCACTTTTTAGCCCCATACTACTCCTACAAAGCATCTTCTGTTCAGGCAAATGCTCTGGTTAACTTTCATCTCTGTGTGGCCATGTTGTCATCTTTTATATTTACACTACATGACCAAAAGTATGTGGATACCTGCTCATCGAACATCTCATTCCAAAATTATTGGCATTAATATTGAGTTGGTCCCCCCTTTGCTGCTATATCAGCCACCACTCTTCTGAGAAGGCTTTCCACTAGATGTTGGAACATTGCTGCGGGGACTTGTTTCCATTCAGCCACTAGAGCATTAGTGAAGTCGGACTCTGATGCTTGGCGATTAGGCCTGGCTCGTAGTCGGCATTCCAATTCATCCCAAAGTGTTTGATAGGGTTGAGGTCAGGGCTCTGTGCAGGCCAGTCAAGTTATTCCACACCGATCACGACAAGCCATTTCTATATGGACCTTGCTTTGTGCACTGGATCATTGTCATGCTGAAACAGGAAAGCATTACGATTTCCCTTCACTGGAACTAAGGGGCCTAGCCCGAACCATGAAAAACAGCCCCAGACCATTATTCCGCCTCCACCAAACTTTACAGTTGGCACTATGCATTCAGGCAGGTAGCGTTCCCCTGGCAATCCGCCAAACCCAGATTTGTCTGTCAGACTGCCAGATGGTGAAGTGTGATTCATCACTCCAGAGAACGCGTTTCCACTGCTTCAGAGTCCAATGACCACAAGCTTTACACCACTCCAGCCGACACTTGGCATTGCGCATGGTGATCTTAGGATTGTGTGCGGCTGCTCGGCCATTGAAACCCATTTCATGAAGCTCCCGAAAAACAGTTATTGTGCTGACGTTGCTTCCAGAGGCAGTTTGGAACTCGGTAGTGAATGTTGCAACCAAGGATAGATGATTTTTACAAGATAAACGCTCGGCGGTCACGTTCTGTGAGCTTGTGCGGCCTACCACTTCACAGCTGAGCCGTTGTTGCTCCTACACATTTCCACTTCACAATAACAGCACTTACAGTTGACCGGGGACGATCTAGCAGGGCAGACATTTGACTAACGGACTTGTTGGAAAGGTGGCATCCTATGACGGTGCCACATTGAATGTCACTGAGCTCTTCAGTAAGGCCATTCTACCTCCAATGGTTGTCTATGGAGATTGTACGGCTATGTGCTCGATTTTATACACCTATCAGCAACAGGTGTGGCTGAAATAGCCGAATCCACTAATTTGAAGGACCAATGCACAAGACTCTCTGTCATGTTATGTTTGTCAAGATGGCAAAGGGCCCTTCTATTCCAAACTCTTAGAGATGAAACCTGTAAATGATTTCCATTTACTATTGTTGTCTTCAGGGGCTTTGTTATCTTATTTCTCGTGGCATACATGCCCTTCCTGAGGAGGAATGTATCCTTAAGACTACTGCCCTGATTTGTTTTTCCTACCCTGAACTCTGCCTAAATGTATCTTCATTCATTTGAAAAACTGAAAGCTTTGGCATCAGTAGCCATTGCGGTTGTTTTTTTAGCCTGAGGTAACCTCTGCACCTTGTTAAAGAAAAATAAAAAACTATGCAGCTTTTCTAATTGCCATTCTATGGCATTCACTTTGGCAACAGCTGGGAGCGTGAAGTCAGTGGAATAGCACAGTGTTGACCAATGACGTGGCGCCTGCCATCCAAAGACATGGTGTGATTCCACCCCAGTCCCTTGGGAGAAGTATTTTAGAGAGTTGTCAAAGCAGATTGAGTGGCCTGCCACACAGCCCATGTGGCTCACTGCTCATCAAACATTTAAGAGGGACAGGCTGTCTGCTTTCATTTGGAGAGGGCTGAGCATTGCAGTAGATTTAGAAGATGAGAGGAGTGTAGAAATGAGATGAGTTGTGTACTTTTGCTTAAACGTCAGATGGGCGTTATAAGTTATGTTGATGTACAGTACTGTATGTAACATGTTGTTATGCTTCCAAACATACAGTATCTGGTATGCAGAGAGCTTTTAAGACCCAAAGTCTTCAATCCTGAACTCGTCATACAACCAAACACATAAACACAAAAAAGAGACACAAGCACACACGTTCTTATTATGACAATGACACATTGTAATGTTGCTCCCCTTGTCGACATGTAATGAAATTAGACTGACAGTTGAGAGGGCAGTAGAATCACTTTAATAACATAATGTGATTATGACATCACACTCTGAAGAATAAATGAGTTTTTAAAAAATATTTACAAGGGGGCTTTCATATCCAGCCGTATCCATATCCAGCCGTTTATAATAGCATAACATATACAATGTTAGTAGTGTCAAAATTGAGCATGACTTCCTCGTTTTCTAGCTATAAAAAGTTGTTTTTGTTCATTAGATGTCATACGAGCAGATTATAATAAATGACACCAAATGTACTTGTTACTTCCTGGCAAAGATGTATGATGACATCAAGATCATTAGTTATCTCAGATAACAGATTACCACCAGATAGTTGTATTTATCGCTAAGAAAACATATTTTTACAACTTGTATACAACCTGACCACGATGTCACAAAACAAAAGGCGTCATCATGATGTCATTCCAAGCAGTTTTCACACTGGGTTGTTGTGTTACCCATGGAAACCTTCCGGGCTGCCCCCACACACTCTTGTAAATTAGACTTGTTAAAAGTTTTAACAAAAGTTGGGATAAACAGAGAAAACTCTGTCTCACAAAAACAGATGCCCTTCCGGCTCTCCACTATCACATAGGAAGTATCCTCTCTGAGCTAGCGGTGTTAGCGGGTGGTGGATGCCCTAGAATGACTAATTGGTGATTTGATTCTGTTGACTCTGTCAGTGCCCGGGAGGAGGATGCCTCAAACCACTTGTCCTCTGGGACCCATCTCAGAGTTGGAGAAAGGGTGGTTCTTCGCAGCCCTTACCTCAACTCTTCCCACTATAGGTTTAATGGTATTCCCTTTGGTAATTGCACAAATTTAATAAAATATTAGTTTCTTAGATAACATTCAGATTGTTTGTCCATATTCCTTGTCCATTTGTCCATCCAGCCAGCAGCATACCATCCTGCATACCACTGCTGGTTTGCTTCTGATGTTAAGCAGGGTTGGTCCTGGTCAGTCCCTGGATGGGAGACCTGATTCTGCTGGAAGTGGTGTTGGAGGGCCAGTAGGAGGCACTCTTTCCTCTGGTCTAAAAAATATCCCAATTCCCCAGGGTAGTGACACTGCCCTGTGTAGGGTGCCATCTTTCAGATGGGATGTTAAATGTGTGTCCTGACTCTCTGATGTCATTAAAAGATCCCATAGCACATAGCTAAATTTCCAATCTGGCCCTCAAACCATCATGGTCACCTAATAATCCCCAGTTTACAATTGTCTCATTCATCCCCCTCCTCTCCCCTGTAACTATTCCCCAGTTTGTTGCTGTAAATGAGAATGTGTTCTCAGTCAACTTACCTGGTGAATTTGTGTATTGCAATGTTGAATAATGTATTTTTCAGTTGTGGAAATAGTACTCAATTGTCATACATGAGTAAAAATAAAGCTACCTTAATAGAAAACAAATAAAATAAAAGTGAAAGTCACCATGTAAAATACTACTTGAGTAAAAGTCTTAAAGTTTTAAATATTTAAGTTTTAAATATACTTAAGTATCAAAAGGAAAAGTATACATAATTTCTAATTCCTTATTAAACAAACCAGACAGCTGCATTTGATATATATATATATATAAATAAATAAATAAATATATATATATATATATATATAAATAAATAAATAAATATATATATATATATATATATATATATATATATATATATTATATTTATTTATTTATTTATTTATTTATTTATTTATTTACGGATAGCCAGTGGCACACTCCAACATAATTTACAAATGAAGCATGTGTGTTTAATGAGTCCACCAGATCAGAAGCTGTAGGATGACCAGGGATGTTCTCTTGATAAGTGCCTGAATTGAACCATTGTCCTGTCCTGCTAGGCATTGAAAATGAGTACTTTTGGGTGTCAAGGAAAATGTATGAAGTAAAAAGTACATTATGTCCTTTAGGAATGTAGTGAAGTAAAAGTAAAAGTTGTCACAAACTACTTTAGTACCGTAAAGTATTTTAACTTAAGTACTTTATGCCAATGGTATTTTGTAATGTGGTACCTATTATTACGGAATTTATGACTATTGCCTGATAACTTCTTAACCTATCCTTTACAATTCACGATTGGCATTCAGTACTTACCCGCCTTAAATATTCACATCAATAAATCTTGAAAACTAATTCCAGCCAAGTATTGCAGGCTTACAAACCAACCATGGGTTTAGAATGCTGTTTCTCAGCATTTTAATGAGCTATTGTGACAATGCACAGCCAGCGTTTTTTAAGGCGCTCGGGTTCAGAGTGCCTCTATTAGTCTAAGAAGTCCATTAAAACTGGCCTGTGATAAAACCTAAATGTTGAAGTCTTAATCTCCTAATCTCTGTACGTGGGGAGTGGGATTAATCACGCGCCCACTCCTGAGATGCCCAGCTTCAGGTTTGCAGATATCTTCAGTGAGGCAGTCACCGAGGCACATCATTTCAAGTCATCTCATTTACTCTGACATAAACTAGGCCAGAACGACTCCATTAACGACACCATGACAAACGGCTTCTACGATGTCTCATATCAAGACAGCACAGAACATTTCTCTGATCCAGGCTACAACCAAAGACACTAACATCCTAATTTCTGAGGCCCTAATCTAGGTGTGTGTGTGAAGTGGGATTACCACTCAGGAAGCTATAGCTCCTGTCAGCTATGTGGGTGGTGAGTGTCTTCGCTGAGGCAGAGACTGAAAAGCTCAGAATGACTTTTCATTTGGCCTTATATTAAACCGAGAGAACCCTCTTTATCATCCCTACCAAAACAGCACCACCTCCCTCTGCCACCGGGGAAAATAAGGCCATTACTCTGCCGAGGCATGCTTCCTCTTCCCCTTTTTAAAATTAACCCACGCAAAAAAGCCTGTTGAAGTCGGCAGATATTTAACTTCCTTTTGCTCTTCTGTCATTTCAAGGAATTGATTGTAATGTATTTTCGTTGATTATTAGCCGGCTTTTATTGTATGTGTGTGTGTGTGTGCGTGTGTTTGCTCATGTCTCTCTATGGTGGCGTGTTTACCTAATCAAGTATTACTCAAGGATACAGCAGAACCTGTAACCTTCAGTTCTGAAAGTCTGATCACACGCCCAACGTATGCCAATCAACAGAAATACGACACTTAAATCAAATGGAATCCTTGATATCCTTATTATGTTGGCTACACCTGATTTCAGTCTAGTGAAACATCAAACTCAATTGTGGAATTCTATCCTCTCTCTGAGCTTGTGTACTCTGAAATTGGCATCAATATTTTATTACCTTGCAGTCCCCCTGGCATAGAAGAAGTGATATAATCCCACCTGAAAAAGACTACTATCGGTCGGGCTCGAGTAAATGCTGAAGTAAATACTACTGTATTCACTGTAGTGCGGTCCTCAAATACACTATACTACAGTAAAGTCCGCAAAAACACTACAGTGAATACTACAGTAAAGTCCGCAAAAACACTACAGTGAATACCATATTTTTTTTCATTTGGGATTTTCTGATTCTGTTTTCATTGTTACGGTTGCAGTGGGGACGTGCTCGCTCCAGAGTTAACGTGCTCCAGAGTTAACGTGCTCGCTCCAGAGTTAACATGCTCCAGAGTTAACGTGCTCGCTCTAGAGTTAACGTGCTCCAGAGTTAACGTGCTCGCTCCAGAGTTAACGTGCTCGCTCCAGAGTTAACGTACTCGCTCCAGAGTTAACGTGCTCCAGAGTTAACTTGCTCGCTCCAGAGTTCTCGCTCCAGAGTCAACGTGCTCCAGAGTTAACGTGCTCGCTCCAGATTTAACGTGCTCGCTCCAGAGTTAACGTGGCTCCAGAGTTAACGTGCTCGCTCCAGAGTTAACGTGCTCGCTCCAGAGTTAACGTGGTCCAGAGTTAACGCGCTCGCTCCAGAGTTAACGCGCTCGCTCCAGAGTTAACGTGCTCCAGAGTTAACGTGCTCCAGAGTTAACGTGCTACAGAGTTAACGTGCTACAGAGTTAACGTGCTCCAGAGTTAACGTGCTCGCTCCAGAGTTAACGTGCTCGCTCCAGAGTTAACGTGCTCGCTCCAGAGTTAACGTGCTCACTCCAGAGTTAACGTGCTCCAGAGTTAACGCGCTTGCTCCAGATTTAACGAGCGCTCCAGAGTTAACGTGCTCCAGAGTTAACGTGCTCCAGAGTTAACGCGCTCGCTCCAGAGTTAACGTGCTCCAGAGTTAACGTGCTCCAGATTTAACGTGCTCCAGAGTTAACGTGCTCCAGAGTTAACGTGCTCCAGAGTTAACGTGCTCCAGAGTTAACATGCTCCAGAGTTAACGTGCTACAGAGTTAACGTGCTACAGAGTTAACGTGCTCCAGAGTTAATGTGCTCACTCCAGAGTTAACATGCTCGCTCCAAAGTTAACGTGCTCGCTCCAGAGTTAACGTGCTCCAGAGTTAATGTGCTCGCTCCAGATTTAACGCGCGCGCTCCAGAGTTAACGTGCTCTAGAGTTAACGTGCTCCAGAGTTAACGTGCTCCAGAGTTAACGCGCTCGCTCCAGAGTTAACGTGCTCCAGAGTTAACCTCTTGCTCCTACCTGGCACGCAGGCGTCCCATCTAGAGCTCTGGAAATGCAAATGCGTTACGCTAAATGCTAATAGTATTAGTTAAAACTCAAACGTTCATTAAAATACACATGCAGGGTATTGAATTAAAGCTACACTCGTTGTGAATCCAGGCAACAAGTCTGATTTTTAAAATGCTTTTCGGCGAAAGCATGAGAAGCTATTATCTGATAGCATGTAACACCCCAAAAGACCCGCAGGGGACGTAAACAAAATAATTAGCATAGTCGTCGCTACACAAACCGCACAAATAAAATATAAAACATTCATTACCTTTGACCATCTTCTTAGTTGGTACTCCTAGATGTCCCATAATCACTATTGGGTCTTTTTTCGATTAAATCGGTCCATATATAGCCTAGATATCGATGTATGAAGACTGTGTGATAAACGAAAAAAATAGCGTTTCATAACGTAACGTCATTTTTTTAATTCAAAAAGTCGACGATAAACTTTCACAAAACACTTCGAAATACTTTTGTAATGCAACTTTAGGTATTAGTACACGTTAATAAGCGCTAAAATTCATCAGGAGGCGATGTAAATTCTATAGCTGTCCGTCTCGAAAAAATGTCTGGAGAGAGCTCGACCAAAACATCCGGTCGGAGACCGGAGGGAATCGGTTCCCTTGATTCGGTTTGACCAAGAATCAAAGCCGAATCAAATGACAAGACTCTAGACATTGTGTGGAAGCTGTAGGCACTGCAACCTCGGCCTCATGTAATTCGGTTCACTTTGAACAATTCCTGGAAGTGGCGCATGGATATTTATTTCCATTTTCAGTGTTCAGATTTTCTTGCACTTTTCGATGAAACGCACGTTCTGTTATAGTCACAGCCTTGATTTAACCAGTTTTATAAACGTCTGAGTGTTTTCTATCCACACATACTAATCATATGCATATACTATATTCCTGGCCTGAGTAGCAGGGCGCTGAAATGTTGCACGATTTTTAACAGAATGTTCGAAAAAGTAGAGGGTCGACTGAAGAGGTTAACACGCTCGCTCCAGAGTTAACGTGCTCCAGAGTTAACGTGCTCCAGAGTTAACGTGCTCCAGAGTTAACGTGCTACAGAGTTAACATGCTCGCTCCAGAGTTAACATGCTCGCTCCAGAGTTAACGTGCTCGCTCCAGAGTTAACGTGCTCGCTCCAGAGTTAACGTGTTACAGAGTTAACGTGTTACAGAGTTAACGTGCTACAGAGTTAACGTGCTACAGAGTTAACGTGCTACAGAGTTAACGTGCTACAGAGTGAACGTGCTACAGAGTTAACGTGCTCCAGAGTTAACCTGCTCGCTCCAGAGTTAACCTGCTCACTCCAGAGTTAACCTGCTCGCTCCAGAGATAACGTGCTCGCTCCAGAGATAAAGTGCTCGCTCCAGAGTTAACGTGCTCTAGAGTTAACGTGCTCCAGAGTTAACTCGCTCGCTCCAGAGTTAATGTGCTCCAGAGTTAACGTGCTCCAGAGTTAACGTGCTCCAGAGTTAACGTGCTCCAGAGATAACGTGCTCACTCCACAGTTAACGTGCTCGCTCCAGAGTTAACGCGCTCGCTCCAGATTTAATGCGCTCGCTCCAGAGTTAACGTGCTCCAGAGTTAACGTGCTCCAGAGTTAACGCGCTCGCTCCAAAGTTAACGTGCTCCAGAGATAATGTGCTACAGACTTAACGTGCTCCAGAGTTAATGTGCTCCAGAGTTAACGTGCTCCAGAGTTAACGTGCTCCAGAGTTAACATGCTACAGAGTTAACGTGCTCCAGAGTTAACGTGCTCCAGAATTAACGTGCTCCAGAGTTAATGTGCTCCAGAGTTAACGTGCTCCAGAGTTAAAGTGCTACAGAGTTAACATGCTCCAGAGTTAACGTGCTCCAGAGTTAACGTGCTCCAGAGTTAACGTGCTCCAGAGTTAATGTGCTCCAGAGTTAACGTGCTCCAGAGTTAACGTGCTCCAGAGTTAACGTGCTCCAGAGTTAACGTGCTCCAGAGTTAACGTGCTCCAGAGTTAATGTGCTCCAGAGTTAATGTGCTCCAAGTTAACGTGCTCCAGAGTTAACGTTCCCAGGAAATATGAGAGGCTTCCGTTGACTTTGCCAGTGACTCCACAGGTGTGTTTGATGTCATCTTCCTCCACAGGATGCAGTGCTCGTGCTAATGATGTATTTTACTACTGTAGATTATCCTGATGTAACCCAGGAATATTGGTTTTTAATGGCTAGGAAGCACTTGGGGTCTTGAGTCCCAACTTTTTCTCAAAGGAGTCCGGCCCACTATTTTTCAAGACCTGAAGTTATTACATTGTAATAAGTCTTGAAAAATAGTGGGCCGGACCAATATAGATATATTTATGACTAATGGGAGAGCACATGTTAATATTTCTACTGATTATGGGGGTGTCATGATTAGTTATTGAAGTGCCCACCCCCCCGGCACCCCTGTAATGGAAATGCTACACACTCTCCAAGTTATTCAATGGCTGTACTGTAACTGTCAATCACTTTTAGTAGGAGAGGGTGGTTAACTGCCTCTTATTCAACAAACTGGATTTTTTTTCAATGCCTTAATATTCAAATGTATGTTATAATGGGTATAATTAGCCCCTTTTCCCAGAAATTACTGATATCCTGTGTCCTTTATCTCCACATCTGCTCCATGTCGATTACGGGATGTAACTGCGTGCTGGGCAAAGTCAGTTTCTCAGAAACCAACACAGAATTGACCTTTTAAATTCACCCTGGCATCTGTTAAATGTCTTATAAGGTCACCACCTTAATTAATCATGTTTTTAATTTGACATCGAGGCTCTTTGCTAAATTATTCAGACCACCCATATCTTCTGTCACTGGAAGAAGTGAAAAGTACCTGAGTTCTTAAGTAAAAAGAGAGTGACCTCGCTCCTCATTACTGTATCTCCCACTCAGATAATATTCGTTACAATGGCAGTCATTGGAATGTATTATGAGTTATGGGAGATGTTGTCTCGGGTTATTGGATGAATTGACTATGGGATCACAGACACTGAATATGTTAAAAGTGAGTCATATGTGAAGCTGAGTAGACCCGACACCTGTCACTGGCCGTCTCAGAACCTTCTCAAAGCACAAGTCTACCTGACTGCCTCAGAACCTTCTCAAAGCGCACATCTACCTGACTGCCTCAGAAGCTTCTCAAAACTCACATCTACCTGACTGCCTCAGAACCTTCTCAAAGCACACATCTACCTGACTGCCTCAGAACCTTCTCAAAACTCACATCTACCTGACTGCCTCAGAAGCTTCTCAAAACTCACATCTATCTGACTGCCTCAGAACCTTCTCAAAACTCACATCTACCTGACTGCCTCAGAACCTTCTCAAAACTCACATCTACCTGACTGCCTCAGAACCTTCTCAAAACTCACGTCTATCTGACTGCCTCAGAACCTTCTCAAAGCTCATGTCTACCTGACTGCCTCAGAACCTTCTCAAATCTCACCTCTAACTGACTGCCTCAGAACCTTCTCAAAGCTCACGTCTACCTGACTGCCTCAGAACCTTCTCAAAGCTCACCTCTAACTGACTGCCTCAGAACCTTCTCAAAACTCACGTCTAACTGACTGCCTCAGAACCTTCTCAAAACACATCTACCTGACTGCCTCAGAACCTTCTCAAAACTCACGTCTACCTCACTGCCTCAGAACCTTCTCAAAGCTCATGTCTACCTGACTGCCTCAGAACCTTCTCAAAGCTCACCTCTAACTGACTGCCTCAGAACCTTCTCAAAGCTCACGTCTCCCTGACTGCCTCAGAACCTTCTCAAAGCTCACGTCTAACTGACTGCCTCAGAACCTTCTCAAAGCTCACGTCTCCCTGACTGCCTCAGAACCTTCTCAAAGCTCACCTCTAACTGACTGCCTCAGAACCTTCTCAAAGCTCACGTCTACCTGACTGCCTCAGAACCTTCTCAAAGCTCACGTCTACCTCATTACAATGCACCCTGAGAAGGACCAACTCATCCCTGCCTAGTCTTATAATAAAACTCAAATTCATCAGTATTTTCTACCATATTCACTGAATATGTGGTTGAATGGTCCCAAAGCAAATGATGTGATAAACGGAGGACTGGAGATTGAGTAAGCATATCAAGATGAGGGGAGACTGATAGTTTCACTCCAGAAAGACGGATGGTTTCATTCCAATGACCATTTTTGATGAGGAATCAACAGCTTTATTTGATTTATTTGATTTGTGTATTCATTTCAGGACCCAGATAAGGGCTGTGATTTGTGTCTTCTGATTGGTTGAGCTGGTATCAGAGATTTTCACATAGAGGGATAATCTGAGCATGTTAAAAAAAAGAGTGCTTCTCTGTGAAATTGGATTGCCTGCCAGAGTGTTGATGGATATCCCTTTAAAGTGATTCAAGTCTCACCTTCAGATCAACTGAGAACCTAAAAGGACAAAGCGTGGTGTCGGAGGATAGGGGGGAATCCAGGGACAACTGCTAACTGACGTAAACATTACAACTAGCCCTTCTCTGCAGCCATATATGGCGTTGGTCCTCAACAGTTTGGGGTCCTTCCAAATGTGTACCTAGAGTGTAAGTAGCTCTACACTCTGAATCTGGAATAAGGATGTGCCCAGTCACTGTAGGAGAGAAGTCCCTTGATGCAAATAATCATGCAGGTATATATATACAGTGGGGCAAAAAAGTATTTAGTCAGCCACCAATTGTGCAAGTTCTCCCACTTAAAAAGATGAGAGAGGCCTGTAATTTTCATCATAGGTACACTTCAACTATGACAGATAAAATGAGAAAAAAAATCCATAAAATAACATTGTAGGATTTTTAATTTATTTATTTGCAAATTATGGTGGAAAATACGTATTTGGTCAACAACAAAAGTTTATCTCAATACTTTGTTATAATACCCTTTGTTGGCAATGACAGAGGTCAAACGTTTTCTGTAAGTCTTCACAAGGTTTTCACACACTGTTGCTGGTATTTTTATTTAACCCCATTCATCCATGCAGATCTCCTCTAGAGCAGTGATGTTTTGGGGCTGTTGCTGGGCAACACAGACTTTCAACTCCCTCCAAAGATTTTCTATGGGGTTGAGATCTGGAGACTGGCTAGGCCACTCCAGGACCTTGAAATGCTTCTTACGAAGCCACTCCTTCAATGCCCTGACGGTGTGTTTGGGATCATTGTCATGCTGAAAGACCCAGCCACATTTCATCTTCAATGACCTTGCTGATGGAAGGAGGTTTTCACTCAAAATCTCACAATACATGGCCACATTCATTCTTTCCTTTACACGGAACATTCGTCCTGGTCCCTTTGCAGAAAAACAGCCCCAAATCATGATGTTTCCACCCCCATGCTTCACAGTAGGTATGGTGTTCTTTGGATGCAACTAAGCATTATTTGTCCTCCAAACATGACGAGTTGAGTTTTTACCAAAACGTTATATTTGGGTTTCATCTGACCATATTACATTCTCCCAATCTTCTTCTGGATCATCCAAATGCTCTCTAGCAAACTTCAGACGGGCCTGGACATGTACTGGCTTAAGCAGGGGGACACGTCTGGCACTGCAGGATTTGAGTCCCTGGTGGCGTAGTGTGTTATTGATGGTAGGCTCTGTTACTTTGGTCCCAGCTCTCTGCAGGTCATTCACTAGGTCCACCCGTGTGGTTCTGGGATTTTTGCTCACCGTTCTTGTGATCATTTTGACCCCACGGGGTAAGATCTTGCATGGAGCCCCAGATCGAGGGAGATTATCAGTGGTCTTGTATGTCTTCCATTTCCTAATAATTGCTCCCACAGTTGATTTATTCAAACCAAGCTGCTTACCTATTGCAGATTCAGTCTTCCCAGCCTGGTGCAGGTCTACAATTTTGTTTCTGGTGTCCTTTGACAGCTCGTTGGTCTTGGCCATAGTGGAGTTTGGAGTGTGACTGTTTGAGGTTGTGGACAGGTGTCTTTTATACTGATAACAAGTTCAAACAGGTGCCATTAATACATGTAACAAGTGGAGGACAGAGGAGCCTCTTAAAGAAGAAGTTACAGGTCTGTGAGAGCCAGAAATCATGCTTGTTTGTAGGTGACCAAATACTTATTTTCCACCATAATTTGCAAATAAATTAATTAAAAATCCTACAATGTGATTTTCTGGATTTCTTCTTCTCATTTTGTCTGTCATAGTTGAAGTGTACCTATGATGAAAATGACTGGCCTCTCTCATCTTTTTAAGTGGGAGAACTTGCACAATTGGTGGCTGACTAAATACTTTTTTGCCCCACTGTATATACAGAGCATTCTGAAAGTATTCAGACACCTTCCCTTTTTCTAAATTTTGTTGCGTTACAGCCTTATTGTAAAATGGATTAAATAAAATATATTCCTCATCAATCTAAACAATACCCCATAATGACAAAGCAAAAACAGGTTTTTAGAAATGTTTGCAAATGTAAAAAACAACATGTATTTCAGACTCTCTTTTCTATGAGACTCGAAATTAAGCTCAGGTGCATCCTGTTTCCATTGATCATCCTTGAGATGTTTCTACAACTTGATTGGATTCCAACTGTGGTAAATTCAATTGATTGGACATGATTTGGAAAGGCACACACCTGTATACGGTCCTACAGTTGCGAAAGCCAAGCCATGAGGTCGAAGGAATTGTCCGTAGAGCTCCAAGAAAGGATTGTGTCGAGACACAGATCTGGGGAAGGGTACCAAAACATTTCTGCAGCATTGAAGGTCCCCAAGAACACAGTGGCCTCCATCATCCTTAAATGGACTGAGCAATCGGAGGAGAAAGGCCTTGGTCGGGGAGGTGACCAAGAACCCGATGGTCGCTCTGACAGAGCTCCAGAGTTCCTCTGTGGAGATGGGAGAACCTTCCAGAAGGACAACCATCTCTGCTGCACTCCACCAATCAAGCCTTTATGGTTGAGTGGCCAGACTGAAGCCACTCAGTAAAAGGTACATGACAGTCCACTTGGAGTTTGACAAAAGGCACCTAAAGACTCTCAGACCATGAGAAACAAGATTCTCTGGTCTGATGAAACCAAGATTGAATGCCAAGCGTCATGTCTGGAGGAAACCTGGCACCATCTCTACGGTGAAGCATGGGGGTGGCAGCATCATGCTGTGGGGATGTTTTTCAGCGGCAGGGACTGTGAGACTAGTCAGAATCAAGGCAAAGATGAACAGAGCAAAGTACAGAGAGATCCTTGATGAAAACTTGCTCCAGAGCGCTCAAGACCTCAGACTGGGGCCATGGTTGAACTTCCAACAGGCCAACGACCCACAGCCAAGACAACGCAGGAGTGGCTTTGGGACAAGTCTCTGAATGTCCTTGAGTCGTCCATCCAGGGCCCGGACTTGAACCTGATCAAACATCTCTGGAGAGACCTGAAAATGTCATGTTTTGTCTTATTTTGTCTTGTCATTTTGCTTTTCCCTCTGTTCGTTTTCCCCCTGCTGGTCTTTTTAGGTTCGTTCCCCTCTTTCTCTCTTCCTCCCTCTCTCTCTTCTCTCTATCGCTCCGTTCCTGCTCCCAGCTGTTCCTATTCCCCTAATCAATCATTTAGTCTTCCCACACCTGTTCCCTATCTTTCCCCCTGATTAGAGTCCCTATTTCTCCCCTTGTTTTCCGTTTCTGCCCTGTCGGATCATTGTCTTTTGTTCACCGTGCTGTGTCTGTGTATCGCCCTGTCGTGTCGTGTTTCCCTCAGATGCTGCGTGGTGAGCAGGTGTCTGAGTCTGCTACGTTCAAGTGCCTTCCCGAGGCAACCTGCAGTTCATGATCGAGTCTCCAGTCTGTTCTCGTCATTACGAGTGGAATTATGCTTTATGATTGTAGATTTACTTTACTGGATTAAAGACTCTGTTTTCGCCAAGTTGCTTTTGGGTCCTCATTCACCTGCATAACAGAATGATCCGACCAAGAATGGACCCAGCGACTATGGATTCTCTCTACTCTACTCTCGAGTTCCAGGGAGCGATGCTCGGCAGACACGAGCAGGAATTGTCTGCTGCTCGGCATGCCGTTGAGACCCTGGCCGCTCAGGTCTCCGACCTCTCAGGACAGTATCAGAGTCTTCGTCTCGTGTCACCAGCTACTTCCGGTTCTTCCGAACCTCCGGAACCTAGGGTTAATAACCCACCATGTTATTCTGGGCAGCCCACTGAGTGCCGCTCCTTTCTCACCCAGTGTGATATAGTGTTCTCTCTCCAACCCAACACATACTCAAGAGAGAGAGCTCGGATTGCCTACGTCATATCACTCCTTACTGGTCGGGCTCGGCAGTGGGGCACAGCTATCTGGGAGGCAAGCGCTGAGTGTACTAACAATTATCTGAACTTTAAAGAGGAGATGATAAGGGTTTTTGATCGCTCAGTTTTTGGGAAAGAAGCTTCCTGGTCCCTGTCTTCCCTATGTCAAGGTAATCGATCCATAACGGATTACTCTATAGAGTTTCGCACTCTTGCTGCCTCCAGTAACTGGAACGAGCAGGCGTTGCTCGCTCGTTTTCTGGAGGGACTCCACGCTAAGGTTAAGGATGAGATTCTCTCTCGGGAGGTTCCATCCAGCGTGGATTCTTTGATTGAACTCGCTATTCGCATTGAACGACGGGTAGATCTTCGTCACCGAGCTCATAGAAGAGAGCTCGCGTTAACTGTGTCTCCCCTCTCTCCGACACTACCGTCTTTCCCCACTGACTCAGGTGTTGAGCCCATGCAGCTGGGGGTATTCGCATCTCGACTAAGGAGAGGGAACGGAGAATCACCAACCGCCTCTGTCTCTATTGCGGTTCCGCTGGTCATTTTGTCATTTCATGTCCAGTTAAAGGCCAGAGCTCATCAGTAAGCGGAGGGCGACTGATAAGCGCTACTAGACGGTCCTCTCCGTCAAGTACATGTACTACCTTACCGGTCCATCTACGCTGGACCGGATCGGCAGCTTCCTGCAGTGCATTAATAGACTCTGGGGCAGAGGGCTGTTTTATGGACGAAGCCTGGGCGCGGGAACATGACATTCCTCTCAGACAGTTAGGGAGCCCACGGTCATGTTTGCCTTGGATGGTAGTCCTCTCCCCAGTATATTATATGAAACACTACCTTTAACCCTCACTGTATCTGGTAACCATAGTGAGACCATTTCTTTTTTGATTTTTTGTTCACCTTTTACACCTGTTGTTTTGGGTCATCCCTGGCTAGTGTGTCATAATCCTTCTTTTGATTGGTCTAGTAATTCTATCCTTTCCTGGAACGTTTCTTGTCATGTGACGTGTTTAATGTCTGCTATTTCTCCTGTTTGTTCTGTCCCCTCTTCTCAGGAGGAACCTGGTGATTTGACAGGAGTGCCGGAGGAATATCATGGTCTGCGCACAGTCTTCAGTCGGTCCAGAACCAACTCCCTTCCTCCTCACCGGTCGTATGATTGTTGTTCTGATCTCTTCAAGAAGCGTTTTGCATCCGCTTCTATCCTTGTTGCACCTGACGTCACTAAACAGTTTATTGTTGAGGTTGACGCGTCGGGGGTGGGCGTGGGAGCCATTCTGTCCCAGCGCTCCGATACTGACGATGGGGTCCACCCTTGTGCTTATTTTTCTCATCGCCTGTCACCGTCGGAACGTAACTATGATGTGGCTAACCGCGAACTGCTCGCCATCCGTTTAGCCCTAGGCAAATGGCGACAGTGGTTGGAGGGGGCGACCGTTCCTTTTGTCGTTTGGACTGACCAAAAGAACCTTGAGTACATCCGTTATGCCAAACGACTGAATGCGCGTCATGCTCGTTGGGCGTTGTTTTTCGCTCGTTTCGAGTTCGTTATTTCTTATTGCCCGGGTACTAAGAACACCAAGCCTCATGCTTTATCCCGTCTCTTTAGTTCTTCTGTGGCTTCTACCGATCCCGAGGGGATCCTTCCTGTTGGGCGTGTTGTCGGGTTGACTGTCTGGGGAATTGAGAGACAGGTTAAGCAAGCACTCACGCACACTGCGTCGCCGCGCGCTTGTCCTAGTAACCTTCTTTTCGTTCCTGTTTCTACTCGTCTGGCTGTTCTTCAGTGGGCTCACTCTGCCAAGTTAGCTGGCCATCCCGGCGTTCGGGGTACGCTTGCTTCTATTCGCCAGCGGTTTTGGTGGCCTACTCAGGAGCGTGACACGCGCCGTTTCGTGGCTGCGTGTTCAGACTGCGCGCAGAAGAAGTCTGGTAATTTTTTTTCTGCTCCTGGTCTTGCTGGGTCTCAGTCTGTTCCCTGCCATCGCATCTCTCCTGTTCTTGTTCCTGCCCTTGCTGTGTCTCAGTCTGTCCCTAGTTGTTACTCTCCTGGCCTGTTTGGTCCTGTTTGCTCTAAAGCTTTCAGTTCTCTACCCGTGTCTCATTTTTTTTAGAGTAGTACCCTAGTTTCCCTTTTTATCGTTTTTCGTTACGGTCCTGAGGAGAGGAGTTGGGTTCTTTCTCGGGACGTGCTGGACCGTTTGTGATCTATGATTTCCTCCGTTGCCGCCAGTGTTCCTCCTCGAGAGCGCCAGGAGGCGCTCGGTGAGTGGGGGTACTGTCATGTTTTGTCTTATTTTGTCTTGTCATTTTGCTTTTCCCTCTGTTCGTTTTCCCCCTGCTGGTCTTTTTAGGTTCGTTCCCCTCTTTCTCTCTTCCTCCCTCTCTCTCTTCTCTCTATCGCTCCGTTCCTGCTCCCAGCTGTTCCTATTCCCCTAATCAATCATTTAGTCTTCCCACACCTGTTCCCTATCTTTCCCCCTGATTAGAGTCCCTATTTCTCCCCTTGTTTTCCATTTCTGCCCTGTCGGATCATTGTCTTTTGTTCACCGTGCTGTGTCTGTGTATCGCCCTGTCGTGTCGTGTTTCCCTCAGATGCTGCGTGGTGAGCAGGTGTCTGAGTCTGCTACGTTCAAGTGCCTTCCCGAGGCAACCTGCAGTTCATGATCGAGTCTCCAGTCTGTTCTCGTCATTACGAGTGGAATTATGCTTTATGATTGTAGATTTACTTTACTGGATTAAAGACTCTGTTTTCGCCAAGTTGCTTTTGGGTCCTCATTCACCTGCATAACAGAAAATAGCTGTGCTGTGAGTTTGAGAGGATCTGCAGAGAATAATGGGAGAAACTCCCCAAATATACAATCGCTGCCAAAGGTGCTTCAACAAAGTATTGAGGAAAGGGTCTAAATACTTATGTAAATGTAATATTTCATTTTTAATAAAAGTAAATAACTAAATTTGCAAAAATGTCTAATCCTGTTTTTGCTTTGTCATTATGGGGTATTGGTGTGTAGATTGATGAGGTGGAAAAACTATTTAATACATTCTAGGATAAGGCTGTAATGTAACAAAATGTGGAAAAAGTCAAGGGGTCTGAATACTTTCCGAATGCACTGTATGTCCTTGTGACACATTCAAAAGGATTGACTAAAGCACTTTACGGTCTCAATTTATGGTACAAGTTATAGTGTCCTAGCCTTACGAGTTGTGATCTTTTGCAGTCGCAAACTTCCAAATGAGCTGTATTGGTGTCAGACGTTGCTGTATTGGTGTCAGACGTTGGATGGCGCTACTGTAGCAGATGGGGATTTGTAAAACCTATTCCTCAGCCTGAAATGTTGCCACTTGCACTGCCGAATTGGAACTTTTTCGCTAGCACGACTGGTTAGAATGTTTCAGGAGGGCGTCATGTGTGTTTGTGAGGCAGAGGTCCCGGGTTCTAGTCTTGGTGTGAGCTAAAGTGGGAGGAAGAGGTTCGGCTAAGCAACCATTGGACTCTTGGAAGAGGTATGGCTAAGCTGGGACTAAACACCTCCCTCTGCAACTGGATCCTGGACTTCCTGATGGGCTGCCCCCAGGTGGTAAGGGCTGTAGTGAAGCGGGTCGAGAGTTTCAAGTTTCTTGGTGTCCACATCACCAACAAACTAACATGGTCCAAACATACCAATACAGTTGTGAAGAGGGCACGACAAAACCTTTTCCCCCTCAGGAGACTGAAAAGATTTGGCATGGGTCCTCAGATCCTCAAAAAGGTTCTACAGCTGCACCATCGAGAGAATCCTGACCGGTTGCATCACCGCCTGGTATGGCAACTGCTCGTCATATGACCGTAAGCCGCTACAGAGGGTAGTGAGAACGACCCCGTACATCACTGGGGCCAAGCTTCCTGCCATCCAGGACCTATATAATAGGCGGTGTCAGAAAAAGCCCATAAAATTGTCAGAGACTCCAGTCACCCAAGTTATAGACTGTTTTCTCTGCTACCGCACGGCAAGCGGTCCCGGAGCGCCAAGTCTAGGACCAAAAGGCTCCTCAACAGCCTCTACCCCCAAGCCATTACACTGCTGAACAATTAATAAAAATCGTCACCGGACAATTTACATTGACCCCCCCCCCCCCTTGTACACTGCTACTACTTGCTGTTCGTTTGCTACCTATGCACCTATAGTCACTTTGCTCCCATCTACATGTACAGATGACCTCAACTAGCCTGTACCCCTGCACACTGACTCGGTACCGGAGCTTTTGGTACAGCTTGTAGTGTTAACCTTGAGAGCTGAAGCTTTTGAGTTTGTTGCCCACATGCTATGTGCTATGCTATATACAGTCAAAACTGTTCGCTGCTCTGGCTCCCCAATGGTGGAACAAACTCCCTCACGACGCCAGGACAGCGGAGTCAATTTCCGGAGACACCTGAAACCCCACCTCTTTAAGGAATACCTAGGATAGGATTAATCCTTCTCACCCCCCCTCCCCCCTTAAAATATGTAGATGCACTATTGTAAAGTGGCTGTTCCACTGGATGTCATAAGGTGAATGCACCAATTTGTAAGTCGCTCTGGATAAGAGCGTCTGCTAAATGACTTAAATGTAAATGTAAATGTCTATGTGACAGAATATTCAGTAATTGGGACTTCAATACACTTTGAATCTGGAGATGTCTCAAATGTGAAAAAGTAAACAGGAACTGGAGCCATCTTATCAGTTTTGGAGGCAGTGTTATGTTTGCTAGCCAATAACTTTGTGGTAGCTAACTTCCTTTTAATATGTTAATTGTTTTTCCCCACAGTTGGCCAAGTTAGCAACTAATTCTACACTCATTTTCTAGTTACCATTATACTTTTTAGTCTCCAAATGACGAGGTGTTTCCAGTGGTTACATTTGACAGATTGTGACGTAATCCACTTTCCAAGCTTTTTAGACTTAAATGTTAGACACATTGATATTTCAACCACATTTACACTCGTGGTTGAACATTGCAAATGCAATGAAGCTTTGAGAACTGTACTAAAAGATCTTCCTTTGCTTCAGGATCTTAAAAAGTAGCCTACGTGTTGGCTGAATAATTAAGCATCATCCTCTCTTGCTTCACTTAGACACATTTATTTTGGTTTGGCTCTCTAAATGTGAATCCACTAGGGTAGGGGTGCAGCAGAACAGATGCCATGTTGTGTGTTAATGAATTTGATTAGGCAGCTTGGAGGAAGTTCACTCTCAGAGCCTAACTAATGCCCCAGTTCCTTTGTTGTATAGCCACTGTGCTGCATGTGCTTTCCGTAGCAGTTTCTTGATAGAGGAAACTTGCACTGACTGCATTCCACTCTTTGAAGGGGACAGGGTTTTGCACCCTCACTATTCCCCTACAGACTAAATTATTCTGCCAGCAATAAATTGCGTCCCGTGGATGAATTCACACTCGCAGGCCAACATTACTCCTCTTACATTGGAGCATTACTTATGACAAACTGTAGAGACAATTTGCCTTAGAGAGTGTTTTGCATTGATTTAGCATGGAGTGTTTCCAGTTCTGTCAATGCCCAACTCACTTTCACAAATGATCTCGAAATAGACACAAATTACTTGGGCGAAATTCGTGACAGACACCACACGATTTTGTATACAGTGCATTGCAATCACAGACGAAGGCAGTAGGTTATTTAAGATAGAACCGATAGGAGGGCGTTTGTTTGGGGAGGATGGGTCTAGCAACCCAAACGTTCGAATCACATTAACAACTTTATAATTTTAGCTAATTAGCACCTTTCCAACTAACTCCTTTCTAACGAGTCAGCTAGCATATTAGCTAACCTGAACCCCTTTAAAGGGCGACAGCATTTCCTGATTTGGCCTCGTTTTATATTTGGTTCATTAAGAAATGCTAGCGGCTTTGACAGTATTCAAACGTAAGGGGTGTGGTTTGATGTGGGTGTCTCGTGTGTATGTTCACAGGTGAGAAGAGTTAGTCAAATTATTTTGCCAATTAGCTTAGGCTGGTGTGCGACAGTGGCAAAGTTGGTTTGACTTTGGATAGCCTATCTCCGGAGCTAGTTAGGGGCCGTCAATAAATTACACAATGTAAATAAGACACTATTTTTATAGGCTTTCTCATTAAATGCTTTCAATATTTGTTTATGAATTTCAACAATTTGTAGTTGGTTTGAGTGTGGGTAGGATTGAAACAAACCCAACCTTCATTTACATCGTGACACAGTCAAGATCACAAGCCTCACAAAACCTCACAAAACTTTGACCAAAATGATGACATTTACACTTTGTAGTCCATTTTGACAGTAGAATAAAAGTTTCTGACTCATATCAATGCCACATAGGCTGTTTTCTAAATGAAATGTTGGTTTTTAGGGCAGTTGCTCTTAAACTTCTTAGCTAGCATGTAACCTAACCCTACCACTAACCTTAACCCCTAGCCTAGCTAACCTAGGTAATGTTAGCCACAGCAAATTGGAATTCGTTATGATGAAAATCGTGTACGAGACACTAATGTGTTTATAAATGTCATACCATAGATTTCTCTCATACAGTACCTTGGTTGTCATTCATTTGTTTCAGTTGAAGGAGGATGTGCCTAACAACCCTTCTTACTGTACAATTGTGTTTTATAATGTGTCCAAAATGGCGCACATTACATTAGTTGATTGAATTGCTCCGTAATGATTCCGTAGAAATGCCAAGGTGATTAACCCCTGCCATGTCTCAGTCCAACCAAATTATTGAGAGAATTTCATCCCTGAAATCAACTATAACCCACTGCCCCCACTCTGGTTGAATCAACCTTGTTTCCAAGTCATGTCAATTAAAGTATGTTGAACCAACGTGGAATAGACATGGGAAGACAGTTTCCAAGCAGACTGTATCACGCTTTAGGTTCTGGCAGCTGCCTTAGCTTCACTAACCACAAATCACTTACATGTTCATGAAAGTGATTGAAGAAGATTGTTTGTCTTCGGATACATGTTTATTTTTTTGTAAGGTGGGGGGTGTGGATGAATTTGATATTACTGAGCAATTTCTGAGTGAGTGAGCAAAGTACTGGGTCAATGCTAAGTTATGAAAACCAAATGTGTTTTTATCACAATCAAAATAAGTTGTTGTTGTTGTTTCAATGTCAGGGATCTCCTCACCAAGAGCTTAACTCTCGGAGTCTGACAGTCTGTTGCAGCTTGAGCAGCTATGGAAATAGGGGCTGTAGAATCAATGGGCATTGTCAGCAATGCACCCAATCACCATAACACGCACGCACGCACGCACGCACACACGCACGCACGCACGCACGCACGCACGCACGCACGCACACACACACACACACACACACACACACACACACACACACACACACACACACACACACACACACACACACACACACACACACACACACACACACCACACTTCCTTCCTCACGCCATTACAGGAGGAATGTAGAAAAGTGGTTATCTTAGATTTTCTCAGCTATACAGGTGCAGTGTAAAAGGAATATGCACATAAGCAAAAATA
This sequence comes from Oncorhynchus gorbuscha, assembly GCF_021184085.1. Lineage (NCBI taxonomy): Eukaryota > Metazoa > Chordata > Actinopteri > Salmoniformes > Salmonidae > Oncorhynchus > Oncorhynchus gorbuscha. Next base: position 76,085,536 of record NC_060183.1, on the reverse strand, counting down.
AAATATCACATTTTGGTGGGAGTGCTTACTCTGTAAAAGCCTGAGGTGAAGAAGTGCAGCTTGTCTATCTATTGGCAGGATCTGTTCTTTGGATGTTTCTCCCCCCTTCCTTTCTATCTCTGTTTCTCTCTGCTTTCAGCATATATCTTTGATGTCATTTTTCTCTCTCTCCTTTTCTTTTCATGTTGTAAACGTTCATCTCTCCGGCAACCTTTCCCGCTCTGTTCCTCTCTTTCTGTCTTCCACTCTGTATTTCTGTCCTCCTCTTTCTGCCCTTGTCTGTACTCAGTCTGTATCATCGTCTCTGTCCATCTTTCTCTCTCCCCCAGCCTTTCGTCCATTCTGACACCCAATCTGCCACCCACCTTATTTATTATTCTCTCTCTCTCTCTCTCTCTCTCTCTCTCTCTCTCTCTCTCTCTCTCTCTCTCTCTCTCTCTCTCTCTCTCTCTCTCTCTGTCTCACTCCCCCTCTCTCTCTGTCTCACTCCTCCATCTCTGTCTCTCTGTCTCACTCCTCCATCTCTGTCTCTCTGTCTCTCTCTCGCTCTCGCTCTCGCTCTCGCTCTCTCTGTCTCACCCCCCTCTCTCGCGCTCTCTCTCTGTCTCTTTCTGCCTGTCATAGTGGTACACACAGCATCATTGTTACTCCCACTGATATGTCCATAAAAGCCTAGTTGCTTTTTGTGACGATAGCATGCTTTAGAGCCCTCCACGAGTCATAATTGTTTTAATTCTAAGACGCCTCATTTCTATCTGAGCACTTTACTGCAATTAGTGATTTTTGCTGTGAAGATTGTTTATTGTCATGCTTTTCCCGTCATCACACCCCCACAACCATAAGGTCTGGAACAATAGAGTGTCTCACTCATTAAGCACTCACATTATGGTAATGCTTTTGTGCTAAGGGATTCATTCTCCTCCGATGTCTCTCGTTTATTAAATTAGTATGTACTCAGTGTTTTCACTCCATCATATAAACATAGGACAGAGGTCCAGCCCTTAAGGGTCTGCAGGAGAGGCCTATGACCTTGTGGTGTGGAATAAGTGGAATCTAATGCTGAAATAATGAGAGTTATAATATGAGAGATAGGGGGGCACTCTTGTGTAATATGTTTGTAATGTCTTTTTTTGGACAACAGGAAGAAAATAATGAAGATTGCTTACACGTAAAGATTTTTCTGCCACGCAGATGAAGGCCCTGTGTTGCAATGCATTTGTGTCCTGGTCGTTTCGCTACATTTTAATAATTTCCCTGTATGTAAGTAAGCCTTTTCTGAGCCAGAACGGACCATAGAGCAGAAGCCAATCTCCTTTTTCTGCAGCGTGAGGCAGCTTGATGTACAAGTACGCATGCTAGACAGGATCAGTGCCAAGGTAGTAAATGCTTTCATACAAATGAAATATTTTTGCCATCCTTCAAACAACATTGACTTGATCATCCTGCAGATAAATGATCTAGCAACTCAATCTTTTTCTGGTGTTATAAAGTAGTCTGCTTTTGTCTGGTTAGCTTTAGACACCCTGTTTGGCATCGTGGGAGATACAGAATGTTTTAAACAGAATGTTCCATCTGGAGAGTTACAAAGTTCCCTTGTTGGAGGAATCTCACTTCCTACATATCTGTTCCCTCAACCAATCGATGGCGGGGATAGTGGCCACGCTGCTATACTGGCTGGTGTCGACTGAAATATCATACCATTGGGGATTTGAAGCTCCTGGAAGCGATGACTTCCTCCCTACCCATTAAGAAGGTGTGGCAAACGGTCTCTGGTGTGCCATTATTTTCGTAACAGTGGGAGCAGTGAAAGCTGGCTAGGCTGCCATAACTTCATTAATTGTACTGCCATAAACTTTGTGTTTGGGAGATAGATCAATCTTGTAAGGCTAATTTGTATTTGAAAACTTAATTGACCGACAGTATACATATGACTAAAGATAAAGAGATGCAACTGACGCAAACAAAGAATACCGTCAGCACAAGCACACGTACTCTACCTGCTTGACATTTTAGAGATTATGTAATTTTAGAGATTAGGTAGAGTAGTTTAATAGATTAGGTAGAATATTTTAATAGATTAGGTAGAGTATTTTAATAGATTAGGTAGTTTAATAGATTAGGTAGAGTAGTTTAATAGATTAGGTAGTTTAATTTTAATTAGAGTAGTTTTAGAGATTAGGTAGAGTAGTTTAATAGATTAGGTAGAGTAGTTTAATAGATTAGGTAGAGTAGTTTAATAGATTAGGTAGAGTAGTTTAATAGATTAGGTAGTTTAATTTGAGTTATTAGATAGAGTAATTTTAGAGATTAGGTAGATTCGTTTTAGAGATTAGGTAGTTTAGTATATTAGGTAGAGTAGTTTAATAGATTAGGTAGAGTAGTTTTAGAGATTGGGTAGTTTAATAGATTAGGTAGAGTAGTTTTAGATATTAGGTAATTTTAGAGATTAGATAGAGTAGTTTAATAGATTAGGTAGATTCGTTTTAGAGATTAGGTAGAGCAGTTTTAGATATTAGGTTAGAGTACTTTGTCATTCTCTTTTGGGAAAGGTGTCATTCAGCATCAAAAATGTATCCATAGAACCATAATCAATGCTGTCTATAAAAGAAAACAGACATTTTATCCACACGCACCTGAGTAGAACATAACTGTATCATGATTAGAAAAGTGATTAAATGACAATGTACATGAGCAGCGAATTATTTATGAATGCCACAATTAACATTAGCACTAGAATAGAATTTGATTAACCAAAGTAACAAAACATGCTTAATATCAGCTCCAAGTACTGTTCATCCAAACAATTGTGTTTGGTAAATGAGTTCTGTTCTCTGTTTGTCTTTTTGGACTCTGAATCTGCAGCTAGTGGATAGAGGATGACATTTTGTCAGAAGTGGAAAAGGCTAAGAGCGAAATGTCAAGAGCAATTAAGTTTTTTTCCTGGTGGAGGACCTTGTTTTGAAATACAGTAATGGCACATACACATACAGATTGACATCAGCTCTGCCTATTTATTTGGTCCCCAAAATAGACATTTCAGTTGTTTTTCATGCAACAGCCTATTTTGGAGATGGGAAAGAGTGAGTGACAGATTTACCACGTCTACATTGTGTTGGAAAGCATCGACTGATGAAGAATCTCTCACACCCACAGACTATCCTGACACATACACCCCCCCCCCACATACACACACATACACACACACACACAACTAGGTGTTGATTAGGACAATGCATACATAGGGATTCAGCTCCACCGTATTCTGAGGCTATTATGTCTGAGCTCATCTGCTGTCTTTGTTTTGGCAGTAATATGCAGTATTATCGCTGCAGCCTATATGACAATGGTAAACAATGAGTCATTAGGAGTTAGGTAAGTGTCAAAAGACTGTCAACATGAATCATGTTCTATTGGTTGTTATTGTAGATGTGGGCGTGGCCTTCGATATTCCATGCAACCTTCTCAATTTCTCAGACAAAACCTGTTGTCATCTGGCAATCTTTTGCTCTTATTGTGAATCGTTTTTTGTCTTTATTGTGAGTTTCAAACTGAGAACACATCAAAATGCAGGGCCAAAGTTTCCCTGCAAGCTATGTACATGTGACATGGCCTCTAGTTAATTGCAAATGTAATGCTATAAAGCATACTGGTTTGAAATGTATGTTGTAAGCATGGTGTACAGTCAAAGTTAGTATGTGGCAGAGGTTTCAGAGAAGAAGTCAGTCATCATGGGAATCATATGGGATGTAGGAGTTAGACTGCTGATGTTGGAATGATGTCACACTCTCCATCTCTCAGGTCCTGTCTGTGTCTCTCAGGTCAATCAATCAATCAATCAAATTGATTTATATAGCCCTTTGTACATCAGCTGATATCTCAAAGTGCTGTACAGAAACCCAGCCTAAAACCCCAAACAGCAAGCAATGCAGGTGTAGAAGCACGATGGCTAGGAAAAACTCCCTAGAAAGGCCAAAACCTAGAAGAAACCTAGAGAGGAACCAGGCTATGTGGGGTGGCCAGTCCTCTTCTGGCTGTGCCGGGTGGAGATTATAACAGAACATGGCCAAGATGTTCAAATGTTCATAAATGACCAGCATGGTCGAATAATAACAAGGCAGAACAGTTGAAAACTGGAGCAGCAGCACAGTCAGGTGGACTGGGGACAGCAAGGAGTCATCATGTCAGGTCGTCCTGGGACATGTCCTTGGGCTCAGGTCCTCCGAGAGAGAGAAAGAAAGAGAGAATTAGAGAGAGCATATGTGGGGTGGCCAGTCCTCTTCTGGCTGTGCCGGGTGGAGATTATAACAGAACATGGCCAAGATGTTCAAATGTTCATAAATGACCAGCATGGTCAAATAATAGTAAGGCAGAACAGTTGAAACTGGAGCAGCAGCATGGCCAGGTAGACTGGGGACAGCAAGGAGTCATCATGTCAGGTAGTCCTGGGGCATGGTCCTAGGGCTCAGGTCAGTTGAAACTGGAGCAGCAGCATTGCCAGGTTGACTGGGGACAGCAAGGAGTCATCATGTCAGGTAGTCCTGGGGCATGGTCCTAGGGCTCAGGTCAGTTGAAACTGGAGCAGCAGCATGGCCAGGTGGACTGGGGACAGCAAGGAGTCATCATGTCAGGTAGTCCTGGGGCATGGTCCTAGGGCTCAGGTCCTCCGAGAGAGAGAAAGAAAGAAGGAGAGAATTAGAGAACGCACACTTAGATTCACACAGGACACCGAATAGGACAGGAGAAGTACTCCAGATATAACAAACTGACCCTAGCCCCCGACACAAACTACTGCAGCATAAATACTGGAGGCTGAGACAGGAGGGGTCAGGAGACACTGTGGCCCCATCCGAGGACACCCCCGGACAGGGCCAAACAGGAAGGATATAACCCCACCCACTTTTCCAAAGCACAGCCCCCACACCACTAGAGGGTTATCTTCAACCACCAACTTACCATCCTGAGACAAGCCTGAGTATAGCCCACAAAGATCTCCGCCACGGCACAACCCAAGGGGGGGTCGCCAACCCAGACAGGATGACCACAACAGTGAATCAACCCACTCAGGTGACGCACCCCCTGCAGGGACGGCACGAGAGAGCCCCAGTAAGCCAGTGACTCAGCCCCTGTAATAGGGTTAGAGGCAGAGAATCCCAGTGGAAAGAGGGGAACTGGCCAGGCAGAGACAGCAAGGGTTCGTTGCTCCAGAGCCTTTCCGTTCACCTTCCCACTCCTTGGCCAGACTACACTCAATCATATGACCCACTGAAGAGATGAGTCTTCAGTAAAGACTTAAAGGTTGAGACCGAGTTTGCGTCTCTGGCATGGGTAGGCAGACCGTTTCATAAAAATGGAGCTCTAAAGGAGAAAGCCCTGCCTCCAGCTGTTTGCTTAGAAATTCTAGGGACAATTATGAGGCCTGCGTCTTGTGACCGTAGCATACGTGTAGGTATGAACGGCAGGACCAAATCAGAGAGATAGGTAGGAGCAAGCCCATGTGATGCTTTGTAGGTTAGCAGTAAAACCTTGAAATCAGCCCTTGCTTTGACAGGAAGCCAGTGTAGAGAGGCTAGCACTGGAGTAATATGATCAAATATTTTGGTTCTAGTCAGGATTCTAGCAGCCGTATTTAGCACTAACTGAAGTTTATTTAGTGCTTTATCCGGGTAGCTGGAAAGTAGAGCATTGCAGTAGTCTAACCTAGAAGTGACAAAAGCATGGATTAATTTTTCTGCATCATTTTTGGACAGAAAGTTTCTGATTTTTGCAATATTACGTAGATGGAAAAAAGCTGTCCTCGAAATGGTCTTGATATGTTCTTCAAAAGAGAGATCAGGGTCCAGAGTAACGCCGAGGTCCTTCACAGTTTTATTTGAGACGACTGTACAACCATTAAGTATAATTGTCAGATTCAACAGAAGATCTCTTTGTTTCTTGGGACCTAGAACAAGCATCTCTGTTTTGTCCGAGTTTAATAGTAGAAAGTTTGCAGCCACCCACTTCCTTATGTCTGAAACACATGCTTCTAGCGAGGGCAATTTTGGGGCTTCACCATGTTTCATTGAAATGTACAGCTGTGTGTCATCCGCATAGCAGTGAAAGTTAACATTATGTTTTCGAATAACATCCCCAAGAGGTAAAATGTATAGTGAAAACAATAGTGGTCCTAAAACAGAACCTTGAGGAACACCGAAATTTACAGTTGATTTGTCAGAGGACAAACCATTCACAGAGACAAACTGATATCTTTCCGACAGATAAGATCTAAACCAGGCCAGAACATATCCGTGTAGACCAATTTGGGTTTCCAATCTCTCCAAAAGAATGTGGTGATCGATGGTATCAAAAGCAGATCCTTTCTCTCTCTCTGTCTCTCAGGTCCTTTCTCTCTCTCTCTGTCTCTCAGGTCCTTTCTCTCTCTCCGTCTCTCAGGTCCTGTCTCTCAGGTCCTTTCTCTCTCTCTGTCTCTCAGGTCCTGTCTCTGTCTCTCAGGTCCTTTCTCTCTCTTGGTCTCTCAGGTCCTTTCTCTCTCTCTCTCCTTCTCTCAGGTCCTTTCTCTCTCTCCTTCTCTCAGGTCCTATCTCTGTCTCTTAGGTCCTGTCTCTGTCTCTCAGGTCCTTTCTCTCTCTGTCTCTCGGGTCCTTTCTCTCTCCTTCTCTTGGGTTCTTTCTCTCCTTCTCTCAGGTTCTTTCTCTCCTTCTCTCGGGTCCTTTCTCTCTCTCCGTCTCTCATGTCTCGTCTTTCACTACAAAAAAATGATAAGCGAGAGAGATGGACAGAGATACAGAGTGGGAGATGGATAACAGAGAGAAAAGAGACAAGATATAATGGAGAGGAGAGAAAGAAAAATTATGAAAGACCGAAGAATGCTCACAGCAGCCTCAGCCAACACCAGCAACCAATCACAGCAACCTCAGCCTCAGCCAACACCAGCAACCAATCACAGCAGCCTCGGCCAACATCAGCAACCAGCCACAGCAGCCTCAGCCTCAGCCAACACCAGCAACCAGCCACAGCAGCCTCAGCCTCAGCCTCAGCCAACACCAGCAACCAGTCACAGCAGCCTCAGCCAACACCAGCAACCAATCACAGCAGCCTCGGCCAACACCAGCAACCAATCACAGCAGCCTCAGCCAACACCAGCAACCAGTCACAGCAGCCTCAGCCTCAGCCAACACCAGCAACAAATCACAACAGCCTCAGCCAACACCAGCAACCAATCACAGCAGCCTCAGCCAACACCAGCAACCAGTCACAGCAGCCTCAGCCTCAGCCAACACCAGCAACAAATCACAACAGCCTCAGCCAACACCAGCAACCAATCACAGCAGCCTCAGCCAACACCAGCAACCAGTCACAGCAGCCTCAGCCAACACCAGCAACCAGCCACAGCAGCCTCAGCCAACACTAGCAACCAGTCACAACAGCCTCAGCCAACACCAGCAACCAGTCAGAGCAGCCTCAGCCAACACCAGCAACCAGTCAGCTGAGAGTGCAGTGTAGGGGCATGGAAATATTGTACTTTTCGTAGCTCTGTCCCCTTTGTACCTCTGTCCTCTTCGTAGCTCTCTCTACTTTGTAGCTCACCTCATGCTACGCTGCTTCGCTAACGTCTCTTGAAACACAGAACGCTCCAGCCAGAAAAACTTTAACCTCTGTATTACTGGCCCCTTCAAATCAAATCTAGTGTGTGTCACGCCTTATTCCCAATATCGTGCACTATCAGCTCTGGTCAAAATGAGCACACTATATAGGGCATATGGTGGGACGCAGCCCTAAAGACTGTAAAGGAGAGAGACAGGACGAGGTTGAGATATGCTAACACCCATGGACAGCCTCAGGAAACAAATAGCTTACGTACAGGCTTCCACTAAACTGGGTTGTGTATCTGCTGTGCAATCAGACTCTGGCCAATGCTCTGGCCATGCATTCATCTAGAGCAGAATGCCTTGTCTCTGGCCATGCATTCATCTAGAGCAGAATGCCTTGTCTCTGTCTATGCATTCATCTAGAGCAGAATGCCTTGTCTCTGGCCATGCATTCATCTAGAGCAGAATGCATTCGCTCCTGCCATGCTCTGGCCATACATTCATCTAGAGCAGAATGCCTTGACTTTGGCCATGCTCTGGCCATGCATTCATTTAGAGCAGAATGCCTCGGCTCTGGCCATGCTCTGGCCGTGCGTTCATCCAGAGCAGAATGCCTTGTCTCTGGCCATGCATTCATCTAGAGCAGAATGCCTTGGCTCTGGCCAATGCTCTGGCCATGCATTCATCTAGAGCAGAATGCCTTGGCTCTGGCCAATGCTCTGGCCATGCATTCATCTAGAGCAGAATGCCTTGGCTCTGGCCAATGCTCTGGCCATGCATTCATCTAGAGCAGAATGCCTTGTCTCTTTCATGTAGAACTATAACTTAAAAAAGAATGGCATTCTCACATGTAAACCCTATTGGACAACACCAGTCCCCAGTCCCATTGCTCTTGGTGCTTTCTTGCTGTGTGACTTAATTTCACCTGACCAGAATACAGAAATACCTTTTGGCCCTTGGTCATTCCTCACGACAGTGCGGAAGATGTGAATATAAATAGTGATGAAGCTTGAAAAGGAATGCATTGCCCAGGAGTTGAGGTAGACTTCCCAAGACCTTGCTCCAGAAAAGCCATCATCGACCCTGTGGCAGCGTGGCCATAGACTCTCATTAGAGCAGACAGCTTGTTCACTCTGACTCTCCTTAAGGATTAGGCTTTAGCCTCTCCTGTACTGTACACCCAGGTAGTACATTTAGCTCATCTAGTGATAATACCGTGTGTATGTGTGGGTTTGTCTGTTATTCTCTCTCTCTCCCTCTCTCTCTGTGTGTGTGTGTGTGTGTGTGTGTGTGTGTGTGTGTGTGTGTGTGTGTGTGTGTGTGTGTGTGTGTGTGTGTGTGTGTGTGTGTGTGTGTGTGTGTGTGTGTGTGTGTGTGTGTGTGTGTGTGTGTGTGTGTGTGTGTGTGTGTGTGTGTGTGTGTGTGTGTGTGTGTGTGTGTGTGTGTGTGTGTGTGTGTGTATGAGTGTGTGTAATGTCTTTGCATTTCATATATAATTGATTCCTGTTGACATCCTCTTAAAAGCACCCCATTACGTGTTAAAGAGGAAAATAGAGAGAGAAGCCAGAGAGATGACTGTGTGTGTAATGTGTGTAATATACACTTCCTCTCTGCACAAGGATGGATACTCTTGCGGTGTGCTTGTACTTTATGTGCCCCAGAGGAAGTGGACTACTGGAGAAGATATGAGCTCACCAAAGGAAGTAGTCTACTGGAGAAGATATGAGCTCACCAAAAGAAGTAGTCTACTGGAGAAGATATGAGCTCACCAAAGGAAGTAGTCTACTGGAGAAGATATGAGCTCACCAGAGGAAGTGGACTACTGGAGAGAATATGAGGTCACCATTGAGAAACATGGCTCTTTTAGAACCGATAATAGGTCCTCTGTCAGGGTTAGAACCGATAATAGGCCCTCTGTCAGGGTTAGGGCCAAGACTAGGCCCTCTGTCAGGGTTAGGGCCAAGACTAGGCCCTCTGTTAGGGTTCTGGTTAGGGCCAAGACTAGGCCCTCTGTTAGAGTTCGGGTTAGGGCCAAGACTAGGCCCTCTGTTAGGGTTCGGGTTAGGGCCAAGACTAGGCCCTCTGTTAGGGTTCGGGTTAGGGCCAAGACTAGGCCCTCTGTTAGGGTTCTGGTTAGGGCCAAGACTAGGGCCTCTGTTAGAGTTCGGGTTAGGTGGCCTTTTTCATGTCTTCATTGTCAGACATGAACATGGGTGTAGCATTGAATCTCCAAAGAAGACTCAGGCTCTCAGAAGTTGCGGAGAGGTATGCTATGCTCTTCAGTAGAGGAACAGCCTGAAGAGTGCAACGTTGTTTTTGTCTTCAAAGAAACCTGTCCTATCCCCTATCCTTCTTTATAAGCCTATACTTTTTTTAAGCACATGCTCTTCAGAGAGAGAGAGAGAGAGAGAGAGAGAGAGAGAGAGAGAGAGAGAGAGAGAGAGAGAGAGAGAGAGAGAGAGAGAGAGAGAGAGAGAGAGGTGGATAGATTGAGAGAGAGAGAGAGAGAGAGGTGGATAGATTGAGAGAGAGAGAGAGAGGTGGATAGATTGAGAGAGAGCACTCAACTCTCCATGGATGGATATGGAATTGCCATCAAATGGAAGAGCCATCAAATGGAGAGATGGAATGCCATCAAACATCAAATGGAGTGGAAGAATGCTCTTGGAATTGCAACAACACCAGCCATCAATATTTCTTATTTTCATCAAATGGGATTTATGAAGTTCTTTGAGGCCATCAAAGAATATTTTCCTTCTCCACTCAACTTCAAGCCATCCATGGAATGTTTTCCTTCTCCAAGCCATCAAACATCAAATGGGACCATCAAATGGAATGTTTTCCTTCTCCAAGCCATCAAATGGAATGTGTTCCTTCTGCAAGCCATCAAATGGAATGTGTTCCTTCTCCAAGCCATCAAATGGAATGTTTTCCTTCTCCAAGCCATCAAATGGAATGTTTTCCTTCTCCAAGCCATCAAACATCAAATGGAGTGTTTTCCTTCTCCAAGCCATCAAATGAAATGTGTTCCTTCTCCAAGCCATCAAATGGAATGTTTTCCTTCTCCAAGCCATCAAATGGAATATTTTCCTTCTCCAAGCCATCAAATGGAATATTTTCCTTCTCCAAGCCATCAAATGGAATATTTCCTTCTCCAAGCCATCAAATTGAATGTTTTCCTTCTCCAAACCATCAAATGGAATGTTTTCCTTCTCCAAACCATCAAATGGAATATTTTCCTTCTCCAAGCCATCAAATGGAGTGTTTTCCTTCTCCAAGCCATCAAATGGAATGTTTTCCTTCTTCAAGCCATCAAACATCAAATGGAGTGTTTTCCTTCTCCAAGCCATCAAATGGAATGTGTTCCTTCTCCAAGCCATCAAATGGAATGTGTTCCTTCTCCAAGCCATCAAATGGAATGTTTTCCTTCTCCAAACCATCAAATGGAATGTTTTCCTTCTCCAAGCCATCATTTTCCTTCTCCAAGCCATCAAATGGAGTGTTTTCCTTTTCCAAGCCATCAAATGGAATGTTTTCCTTCTTCAAGCCATCAAACATCAAATGGAGTGTTTTCCTTCTCCAAGCCATCAAATGGAGTGTTTTCATCAGTAATCACTTTGTTGATCTTTTCCCCCGAACGCATTTCATATTTAATTGATTTCCATAGACGCCTGCTTAAAAGCGCCTCATTATGTGTTGCTCTGTGATTACCAAGATCTGGTGTGGCCTTTATGTCTTTACATTTAATCACTTGTTTTTCAGATGGAGGACTGGCCTGTGTTTTTTCAAATGCACATGTACTGCAATTTCAGCCTATACCCTATCACAGGATTAATCCAGGCTGACATCATTACAGCGTTAGAGAGAATGAAAGTGGAGGAGCTGCCTCTCACAATGCCCTAGCTGCCTTTGGTTTGGGGCATCAATGGATTTCTATATGTCAGAGGGAATAGGATTGATTTATGTATTTTAGGAGAAACATACATTGCAATCTATGTTGAGTTGAAGGCAACACACACAGTCCATTTCTCTTTCTATTCGCCAGATGTTGATACAAGATACTTTAAATGCAACTTGGTCACGTTAACTTGTTTAAATATTTAGCATATTATGCTGATGTGGATCATGCATAATATGTCACATTATACTACATACATAATATGTATAATATACGTTGAGTGTACAAAACATTAGGAACACCTTGCTTGATACACACGGGAAACTGTTGATTGTCAAAAAAAAATAAACACAGCCGTTTTGCAGTTCTTGACACACTCCAACCGGTGTGCCTGGCACCAAATACCAAAATCCTGGTCAAAGGCATCTACATGTTTTGTCTTTCCCATTCACCCTCTGAACGGCACACAATCCATGTCTCAATTGTCTCAAGGCTTAAACATCCTTCTTTAACCTGTCTCCTCCCCTTCATCTACACTGATTGAAGTGGATTTAACAAGTGACATCAATACAGGATCATATATTTCACCTGGAATTACCTTTTCAGTATATATTAATGGAAATATAATGTTCCTAATGTTTTGTACACTCAGTGTATGTCAGTGAGGTGGGTATAGTCCAGCTTGATCACACAACCAATCACGCACATTTTCAGAATTTGAAGTCTGAGAAACCTTCATATTTTCTGTATCACAAAACAACAGGTTAGACATGCTAACAAGTTGTTAGGTTTAACGTAAAGTTAGGTTTAGGCATGCTAACAAGTTGTTAGGTTTAACGTAAAGTTAGGTTTAGACATGCTAACAAGTTGTTAGGTTTAACGTAAAGTTAGGTTTAGACATGCTAACAAGTTGTTAGGTTTAACGTAAAGTTAGGTTTATGCATGCTAACAAGTTGTTAGGTTTAACGTAAAGTTAGGTTTAGACATGCTAACAAGTTGTTAGGTTTAACGTAAAGTTAGGTTTAACAAGTTGTTAGGTTTAACGTAAAGTTAGGTTTAGACATGCTAACAAGTTGTTAGGTTTAGTGTGAAGTTAGGTTTAGACATGCTAACAAGTTGTTAGGTTTAACATAATGTTAGGTTTAGACATGTTAACAAGTTGTTAGGTTTAACGTAAAGTTAGGTTTAGACATGTTAACAAGTTGTTAGGTTTAACGTAAAGTTAGGTTTAGGCATGCTAACAAGTTGTTAGGTTTAACATAATGTTAGGTTTAGACATGCTAACAAGTTGTTAGGTTTAGGGTAACGTTAGGTTTAGGCATGCTATTGCAAGCATTCAGGTTACGGTACAACAATGAATCCACCTATTGTTACACCTGTGTTACAGTGTGAGAAGACTGGTATAGTCAGTATTGCAGTGAGGTGCCAGATGCATTTGTGAAATACTTTCTTTTCAGTTATTCACAAGTATTTAATCAAAACCAATGACTGTGTTTGGGGGTAAGATTAACATTCCTTCTGCCCTGAGAGAATGCACGATTGAAGTGATGCAACCAGAGAACAATCAGTCAACAAACCCTTCAGCATTACTTCAAACATTCTGTCAGCGTGAGTAGAATTCTATTTTTTCTTGTCCTGGAAGCCCAGTTACTGGTTTGGACAGAATTGAGATTAGTTCTGCCTTCGGTAATGATCCTCACACAGCAGGCTGTTTGCAGTTGCTTTGAATATGTTCTAAGCATACTGTCACTGGCGTAACGCAGTTTCTCAGGCCCAAATGGATAATTGTATGTTGGTAGGCCTGTTTGATGGTCGTTTTCTCAAAATGTTCTCAACTTTTCACGAGGCTATACACACTGTCTCCCGGCTGGAGCCAATAATGTGTCTCTGCTGGCTGGCTGTTGGCAATAATGTAATTACTTGTTCAGTAATTAAAGTTGGAAATTCAAACATTGCCGATTGTTGTAAAATAAATGTTCGATGCAACAGAATACTAATCAGCTACCAATAGATTAAAAAAAAATATATACAACTGTCCTGTATAGCCTACCTGAACCTGCATGAGCCGTCCTCGCACTTTCTCACAGCTTGGATAGGAAGTTGTTGTGCATGAAACCAGTCTATTAATGCCAAATAATGCAGTAGCTTCCATATGCGACTGCGGTGCTTTGCATTTTTGTGTGCAAATGTTTTCACCACGGCCTGTAGATCCAGGTTGCGGCCCGACAGTTTTCTCTACTGACTATTGCTAACCCAGACAGTCTTTCCTGAGACATTATGCATTATACTGTATGTCCATTGCGCTGCACACAATTTAAACTTAGTATTGATATAACAGAAATAAGGGACTGTTGATATTGCAACCACACAGCACAAACGCCGGTTCCCCAGTATGAATGAAATGAACTGCTTTTTTTTTTTTGTTCAAGCCCACAAGAACTGCTGAAGATGATGTGATCTGTTTCCATATGCCAGTTTATTGACTGTCCAGTATCTAAACAACCTGTCCCCAGAGCTTCCTGTACAGTTCATCTCTTTCCATAACGTCTTGAGGCCAACAATTAAGGACAATGAGAGGCTGAATTAAAGATGTTGCAGAACTGCTGTATTTGAAGCACCACACCCTTCTACCTAGTTTCTCTGATGTTGCTATGGCAATCAAGTTGTTTTTTTACCATCCCTGTAACTGTCGCTTCTGTGGAGAGAACATTTTCCAATCTAAAACTCATAAAGGTCTATAGAAGCATTAGGCTCTCGGTCTGATTTACGTTTTTCAACACCTGCACTGGCACCATCGTAACCTTGACCACGGCATTTGGTCACCGATGTCACCATACTTTCAATCCAGTTTAATTTGTTATTTTTCAAGGCCTGAGACACTTTTTCATTCACATTCCTTATGCCCAAGAAATAACACTTAGCTTCCTAGTACATATAGAAATGTAAAAGGTTTATGAATTACTTTTAATATGGTTGCTGTCAACATGATTTATTCAATGTAAAAAGAAATAGACATTGATGACAGGTGCATGGGCCCCCAGAGCTAGTGGGCCCCCTCCACCCCCCTCCTCGTATTGCGTGGGCTGTGGGGGTATCCGGTACGCTAGTGCATACTTTGGGGGTATCCGGTACGCTAGTGCATACTTTGGGGGTATCCGGTACGCTAGTGCATACTGTGGGGGTATCCGGTACACCAGTGCATACTGTGGGGGTATCTGGTACACCAGTGCATACTGTGGGGGTATCCGGTACACCAGTGCATACTGTGGGGGTATCCGGTACACCAGTGCATACTGTGAGGGTATCCGGTACACTAGTGCATACTGTGGGGGTATCCGGTACGCTAGTGCATACTGTGGGGGTTCAAGCATTATGATTCATGTGCAAATTGTTGTCTATTCTGACTAAGAATCCTCAAAATATCACTTTTCTCAAGACATAATTTATTTGTATGTTTTTCAATGCGCTGGGGCCAGATTAAAATAACAGAACTGTAATGGTAGGAGTGCTGCAAAGAAGCATTCCCTCATAAATAAATTGGCTGGGGGAGGGGTTTGTATTTTCAATCTCCCTGTTTAGATCGGTTAGTGAGCTAATGTATTCCGGTTTGTGTTATCTTGATATGCCTACAAGGGTTTACATTGGTTGCTTTTATACATTTTATACCTATGCCTGTGTAGCTGAAGTTACACTATGTAGAAATCAGTTCCACCGTTTCCTGGTTGCTAAAATTGTAATAGTTTGCCTAATTTATGTGACAAAACGAGCAATCATTGAGTGAGTAGAGAATAATTGTGCCCTTTAAACTGCTGTGAAATATATTTTCCATAATCAAAAATATTGTATTTTCAGCTGTTTGAAGCTGGTGTACAAATCCGAAAGTAAAAGACTCAAAAACTAAACTTAAAAACAGGAAGCATAGAAATAGTGCACATAGAAAAGATATACCGCTTCCTAGACTTGCTTTCATTGAGAATGAAAGATGTAGAACTCACATTTCTATGTGAATTTCGTAGGGTCAGCCAAAAGGTTACATATTGTAGCTTTAAACTGCAATTATTTTTTGCATCAACATTGTATTAACAGGTTGTTACAGAACAAATACTTTGTTGGTCAGTTACTCTAGTAACTGACCAGGCTAATATATCCATGCTGTCCATCCTTTGACCAGTTCATATTTGGACTCATTTGTAAACCTAATTTATAAATACACTCTGCATTCTATTGGTCACAAATAATATTGCAAGTGCAACAAATATGACCCTTGCAGGTATAAAAATGATATAAAGCAATACCCTATTTATATTTACATTTTCATTGTAGACAGAATTATTTACATAGACATACATGAATATGAATTTCATTTGGTGAATTTCATGTGGATAATGTTAAAGCTTGGTTGACTTTTCCTCTAGATGGTTGTAATATGGATGCAGTACAGCAGAGGGAGACATAGTTCTACACACTACAGTAATGGCTGCTGGTAGTCGTTGCCTGTAGGCACCAGGCACAGGTCTTAGATACATTTATTGTCTCAGAGTACACCAGTGATGTGACACTTTAAAGAGAGACTGAGCGAGAGAGAGGGGTAGAGAGAGAGGGGTAGAGAGAGAGAGAGAGAGAGAGAGAGAGAGAGAGAGAGAGAGAGAGAGAGAGAGAGAGAGAGAGAGAGGGAGAGAGAGAGGGGGAGAGAGAGAGAGAGAGGGGGGAGAGAGAGAGAGAAGGGAGAGAGAGAGAGAGAGAGAGAGAGAGATGTAGATGTAGAGAGGGACAGTGGGTGGAGGGAGAGAGATGTAGATGTAGAGAGGGACAAGGGGTGGAGGGAGAGAGATGTAGATGTAGAGAGGGACAGGGGGTGGAGGGAGAGAGATGTAGATGTAGAGAGGGACAGGGGGTGGAGGGAGAGAGATGTAGAGAGGGACAGGGGGTGGAGGGAGAGAGGGGTAGAGAGGGACAGGGGTGGAGGGAGAGAGGGGTAGAGAGGGACAGGGGGCAGAGGGAGAGAGGGGTAGAGAGGGACAGGGGGCAGAGGGAGAGAGGGGTAGAGAGGGGTAGAGAGAGGGGTAGAGAGAGAGGGGGGTAGAGAGGGGTGGAGAGAGGGGTAGAGAGAGAGAGAGAGAGAGAGAGAGAGAGGTAGAGAGAGGTAGAGAGGGGTGGAGAGAGTGGTAGAGAATAAAAGGTAAATATTTGGAGAGATTGCGAGAAACACTAACAGACCCCACAGAGCACCAGGACAGCAACACAATTAGAACCAACCAAATCATGTGAAAACAAAAAGATATTAAATTGGAAAGGTTTTACAAATAAACAGAACAAACTAGAATGCTATATGGCCTTATACAGAGAGTACACAGTGGCTGAATACCTGACCACTGTGACTGACCCAAAATTAAGGAAAGCTTTGACTATGTACAGACTCTGAGAGCATAGCCTTGCTATTGAGAAAGGTTGCCGTAGGCAGGCTATGTGCACACTGCCCACAAAATGAGGTGGAAACTGCACTTCCTAACCTCCTGCTAATGTATGACCATATTAGGGACACATATTTCCCTCAGATTACACAGACCAACAAAGAATTTAAAAACAAATCCAATTTTGATAAACTCCCATATCTATTGGATGAAATACCACAGTGTCCCGTCACAGCAGCAATATTTGTGACTTGTTGCCACAAGAAAAGGGCAACAGTGAAGAATTACAATCCATATTTATGCGTATTTATTTTCTCTTTTAGACTTTAGCTATTTTCACATTGTTACAATACTTTATATAGCCATAACATGCTATTTGAAATGTCTCTATTCCTTTGGAACTTCTGTGAGTGTAATGTTTACTGTTCATTTTTGATTGTTTATTACACTTTTGTTTATTATCTATTTCACTTGCTTTGGCAATATAAACATGTGTTTCCCATGCCAATAAAGCCACTTGAATTGAGAGAAAGAGAAATAGAAAGAGAGATAGAGGGGAGAGAGAGATGTAGGGGAGGGAGAGAGAGAGAGAAAGGGAGGGAGAGAGTCAGAAAAAGAAAGAGAAAAAGAGGAGTGAGAGGAATAGAGAGATGGTAGGTGCATGGCGTGTCACCCTGCCTCCCACAGAACCCTGCTATTAATTAGCCTTCTCAGACTTCCTGAGAAATCTCCAGCAGGAAGAAACAGCATGGTGGCAGGAACACGGCCTGATTAATCTGTTTGCATATCAAATAAGCACATGAATTACAACATTTGCATAGACCCCCACCCCCCACCAGCTGCCCCCAAAAAACACTTTTACTAACACAAATAAAAATACTCTGTTTGATGTATGTAGAATTAAATGCCCTTACCAGTTGTAGTGGAAGGGCATCTTTTTTATATAAAGTTCCAGTCAAATATATTGGACTTTTCTTAAATAATTCCCTATTTCTTCTAAAAGAAGTAAAACATGTTTAAATATAATTGGTTACCACACCTTGTTATTGGATTTTAAACGTTGGAGAACCAAATATATTTTCCTAAACTTATGTTTACAATTTAAAAAAATAAAAGGAAAAAGACAAATGGCAAGGACAAAATGATTGGCAGTACTGTCCCTGGAGCTAGGTGCACAGCCTATAGCCAATATACCTGCAAACAAGCTTTTCCTGTAGCGGCTGTTAGCCTAGCGGTTATGAGTGTTGGGCAAGTAAGGTTGCTGGTTTGAATCCACGAGCTGACTTGGTGAAAAATCTGCCAATGTGCCCTTGATCAAGGCACTTAACCCCAATTGCTCTTGTAAGACGCCCAGAGTGTCTGCTAAATAACAAACATTTAAAATGTAGCCATCACTGTGCTGCATCTTTCTACTGGAAGTTTGGCCCACTTTTCAGTAGAAAACTGCACTAATTCTTCAACGTTTGTTGGATGCCCTCCATCACCAACTGCAGTTTTCCTTTCATTGAATTTCTTCATTTGGTCGTCAGTAAACACAGCACTGATATGTATTGCTAAAGAGATTTTTTATTTTTTAAATGGTCCACAGAACAATTTCCCCAGGATTTAGGCTTGTTTCGGTGAGCTTTCTTGTGTTTCCTTCAGCAGTGGCGTCTTCCTATGTTAACCAACAACCAAATGAAGCATTAAAAGAAAAGAACACCGTCCCTACAATCAAAGAGGTTTGATAATGCTGTGGGGTTGCTGCCTCTGTACTGGAGGCCTTGAATGTGTGCAAGACGTAATGAAATTGACATATTATTAAGCTTTGTAGTGCAATGTTCAACCCAGTGTCCAAAAACGGTGTCTCTGTTGAAGGTTATGGGTCTTCTAGCAGGACAACAACCCCCAACACACATCAAAAGCACCCTGGAATGACTAAAGAAGAAATAGAGTGTTCTGGAGTGGCAGCGGAGAGTGCAGATCTGAATCACATCCACAAGCTACGAATGTCAAGAGCTGTAAACAGAAGTTGGTGGATGCACCTCTCAAACATTGACGAATTAGAGCAGTTTGTTGCTGAAAAGTGGGCCAAATTGCCTGTAGAAAGGTGCAGCAAGCTCATTGATGGCTAAAATAAGCATTTGTTGGCAGTTGTCTTGGCCAAAGGCTGTGCAACCAAGTTCTAGCTCTGGAGAGCCAATCATTTTGTCCATGCCATTTGTCTTTATTTTACAAATGAACATTGTAAACTTAAGTTTGCAAAAATATAATTGACTCTGCAATGTTGAAAATCCAATAAGAAGGTGTGGAGACCAAACGTTTATTTATTTGAGAAGAAATAGGGAATTAATTAAGAAAAGTGCAAGGGGGTGCCAATATATTTGTCCGGAACTGTATCAAATGACGAGATCAAATGAGCAGTGATATTAAGAGTCTAGCCTCTGATCTCCTGCTTTGTGTTGATAATGGCAGGAGGTTGGCAGATGGGATCAAAGCTCCACAATGGGGCGGTAGGCATCAGTTGTGATCACATCCGAAGGGTGATGCCGCAACGGTTCTCTCTCATGTGCTAATGTTAGACTATTCATGGATTGCACGTTGTGTCACAATATTGTTATGAAGGTTCTCTTTATTTTTTATACATTTTTCTAGCTAATGACAACATTGACATCTGTCTATAGTAAATTTGACGACATCATAGCAATGACAGTTGTTTCCTACTAATTATTTGCCTACTGTAGCAATGGCATCATCTTTCCAAGCCACTAAAGTGTAATTTAGACAAAACAGTCATTAGCTCCAGTTAAGAATGACAGGGGCACCACTCTCCTTTTGAGAGTCACTGAGACGTCTTGAGAACTTTGATAACAGTGACGTGACTGGGGGATGTAGATGCAACCTATGAATATTGATAGTAGAATGCGGTGTGTAGACATTTTCCTGTAGGCACAGTTCTAGGATCAGCTTATACCCTCTCCCATGTTTAAAACTTAAAACCTGACCTTATCCAGTGGCAACCGTGTCCTAGTTCAGGTGGCTCCCCACTGGGCACAGACATCAGTTCAACTTTTACTTTTAGTCAATTCATGTGAATTCAATGTGAAATCAACAAAAAATGGCACCATGTCATTTGATTTAGGTTTAAAAGTTGCGTGAAAAGAATACTTTTTTCAAATCCAATCAATTTTCCATGTTGATTCAATGTCATCGCATAGAATTTTTACGTTGAAACGACGTGGAAACAACGTTGATTCAACCAGTTCTTGCCCAGTGGCTTGCTCTTCACATCTCAGCCCTATTCAAACCTACACTACCGGTCAAAAGTTTTAGAACACCTACTCATTCAAGGGTTTTTCTTTATTTGGACTTTTTTCTACATTGTAGAATAATAGTAAAGACATCAAAACTATGAAATAACACACATGGAATCATGTAGTAACCAAAAAAGTGTTAAACAAATCTAAATATATTTTCTATTTGAGGTTCTTCAAATAGCCACTCTTTGCCTTGATGACAGCTTTGCACACTCTTGGCAATCTCTCAACCAACTTCAAGGTAGTCACCTGGAATGCATTTCAATTAACAGGTGTGCATTCTAAAAAGTTAATTTGTGGAATTTCTTTCCTTAATGCGTTTGAGCCAATCAGTTGTGTTGTGACAAGGTAGAGGATATACAGACGATAGCACTATTTGGTAAAATACCAATTCCATTTTATGGCAAGAACAGCTCAAATAAACAAAGAAAAACAACAGTCCATCATTACTTTAAGACATGAAGGTCAGTCAATACGGGAAAAAGTACATTTTCTGTGCACTACGTCATCACGGGCTGACTTTTATCTGCAACAAGTCCATTTGGTGTAGACACACCACTGGTAGGAAAGATTCGCATGAATATCTGTCGCCAATTGGATGGAAACCTAGCTAGTCACTTTCATTTTGTCTGATGATATTGCACAGATTTGCAGCTGCAGCTGATGTCCTCGATCATCGGTGTGGGTGTAACGATCCCTGTATGGCTGACCTAGGATGCAACCCATGTCCACAACAGCACTTCATACCCACAAAGCAGTGTTCGTTTGTATTTATTATACTAAATCCATGTGTATGTCAAATCAAATCAAATTTTTTGTCACATGCCCCGAATACAACAAGTGTAGACCTTACAGTGAAATGCTTACTTCCAAGCCCTTAACCAACAATGCAGTTTTAAGAATAAAAAAATAAAAAAATAAGAGATAAGAATAACAAATAATTATAGAGCAACAGTAAATAACAATAGAAGGACTATATACAGGGGTTACCGGTACCAAGTCAATGTGCGGTGGCACCGGAGTCTAGGTAATTGAGGTAAGTGACTATGCATAGGTAATAACAGAGAGTAGCAGCAGCGAAGAGGACGGTGGAGGGGGGGGGAGCAATGCAAATAGTTTGGGTAGCCATTTGATTAGTTGTTCAGGAGGCTTATGGCTTGGGGATAGAAGCTGTTGAGATGCCTCTTGGACCAAGACTTGGCGCTCCGGTACCGCTTGCCATGCGGGAGCAGAGAGAACAGTCTATGACTAGGGTGGCTGGAGTCTTTGACAATTTTTAGGGCCTTCCTCTGACACCGCCTTGTATAGAGGTCTCGGATGGCAGAAAGCTTGGCCCCCGTGATGTACTAAGCCGTACGCACTACCCTCTGTAATGCCTTGCGGTCAGAGGCCCAGCAGTTGCCATACCAGGCGGTGATGCAACCCGTCAGGATGCCCTTGATGGTGCAGCTGTTAAACCTTTTGAGGATCTGAGGACACATGCCAAATCTTTTAAGTCTTCTGAGGGGGAATAGGTTTTGTCGTGCCCTCTTCACGACTGTCTTGGTGTGCTTGGACCATGTTAGCTTGTTGGTGATGTGGACGCTAAGGAACTTGAAGCTCTCAACCTGCTCCACTACAGTCCCGTCGATGAGAATAGGGGCGTGCTCGGTCCTCCTTTTCCTGTAGTCAACAATTCTCCTTTGTCTTGATCACATTGAGGGAGAGGTTGTTGTCCTTGCACCACACGGTCAGGTCTCTGACCTCCTCCCTATAGGTTGTAGCATCATTGTCGGCGATCAGGCCTACCACTGTTGTGTCATCAGCAACTTAATAGTGTTGGAGTTGTGCCTGGCTGTGCAGTCATGAGTGAACAGGGAGTACAGGAGGGGGCTGAGCACGCACCCCTGAGGGGCCCCCGTGTTGACGATCAGCGTGGCGGATGTGTTGTTACCTACCCTTACCACCTGTGGGCAGCCCGTCAGGAAGTCCAGGATCCAGTTTCAGAGGGTGGTGTTTAGTCCCAGGGTCCTTAGCTTATGAGCTTTGTCCAGTTTGAGGTGAGCAATCGCAGTTCTGATGTCCTGCAACATTATGTACAAAAGTTGCGAACAGCGCAAAAAAAAAAACAATAGCATGGTTATGAGCCGATAAGACGGCAGCCCACCCCTCCGGCGCCATCGCGCGTGTGTGTGTTACGAACGCCTCTTGGAGAGGGAACACAACACCCTGCAACAACTCAACTCCCCGTGGAGTGAAAGAGATGTGGAACTGTAGGTGCGAGTAAGGATGACAAAAGGCAGACTTTTCCGTTTACTGGGAATTTATTGCTTCCTTCACACGGTAAATTTGGGGAAAAAGGGCTGAACGGAACCAAAGTAAAGAAAGTAAATGACAAAGCCCCCTCTCCTACCTTACCTGCCTACCCACTACTTACCCAACTTACCTGCCTACCCACTACTTACCTAACCTACCTTACCTGCCTACCCACTACTTACCCAACTTACCTGCCTACCCACT
Organism: Oncorhynchus gorbuscha; assembly: GCF_021184085.1. Taxonomy (NCBI): domain Eukaryota; kingdom Metazoa; phylum Chordata; class Actinopteri; order Salmoniformes; family Salmonidae; genus Oncorhynchus; species Oncorhynchus gorbuscha. The sequence continues at coordinate 76,062,846 of NC_060183.1, read as the reverse complement.
ACTTACCTAACCTACCTTACCTGCCTACCCACTACTTACCTAACCTACCTTACCTGCCTACCCACTACTTACCTAACCTACCTTACCTGCCTACCCACTACTTACCTAACCTACCTTACCTGCCTACCCACCTAACCTGCCTACCCACCTAACCCACCTAACCTGCCTACCCACCTAACCTACCTTACCTGCCTACCCACCTAACCTACCTTACCTGCCTACCCACCTAACCTACCTTACCTGCCTACCCACCTAACCTACCTTACCTGCCTACCCACCTAACCTACCTTACCTACCTACCCACTACTTACCTAACCTACCTTACCTGCCTACCCACTACTTACCTAACCTACCTTACCTGCCTACCCACTACTTACCTAACACCACCTGGTGCGATAACCAAAATACAGGGGGTAGTCCGCCCAGGTCTTACCTAGTGTGCATAGACAGTAAATACTACGGGTTATGTATGACCGCAGGTCTCTTGCCCAAGCACTCCCAAGGTGCCTTCCCCTTCCCCTTGGGAACAAAAAAAGAATGTAAACACAGTTCTATTGGCACACACATACCTCAAATCAGTGGCTACAAAAATACTTAACAAAATCTGTCAACAACAACCAACACAGGCCATACCAAATCTCTCTTAACAACAACCAACACAGGCCATACCAAATCTCTCTTAACAACAACCAACACAGGCCATACCAAATCTCTCTTAACAACAACCAACACAGGCCATACCAAATCTCTCTTAACAACAACCAACACAGGCCATACCAAATCTCTCTTAACAACAACCAACACAGGCCATACCAAATCTCTCTTAACAACAACCAACACAGGCCATACCAAATCTCTCTTAACAACAACCAACACAGGCCATACCAAATCTCTTAACAACCAACACAGGCCATACCAAATCTCTTAACAACCAACACAGGCCATACCAAATCTCTCTTAACAACAACCAACATAGGCCACACTAATCATCAGCCCTTCTCTCTCTTAAGGGAGGAACACTTGCTTTTATAGCATTAGAACGAGTCGGTAATTGAAGGCAGCTGTTTCTGACGAGAGGGCGGGGTCAGCTCCAATCATCAATGGGGCCGACCAATCAGCTGCTTGGGGGGAATTTCAGGAAACCATCCTGAAACAGACACATACAAACAAAACCACAACACAGACACTGGGGAACGTGTGTATGTGCCTATGTTTGTGTTGCTTCACAGTCCCCGCTCTAAAGTAAGGTGTTTTTTAAATCTGTTTTTTAAAATCTAATAGAGAGTTCCATGTATATAGAGTTCCATGTAGTCATAGTCTGTTCTGGACTTGGGGACTGTCTTGGCATGTCTTGTGGGGTATGCATGGGTGTCTGAGCTGTGCGCCAGTATTTTAGACATACAGCTCAGTGCATTCAACATGTCAATAACTCTCATAAATACAAGTAGTGAGTCAATCTCTCTTCCACTTTGAGCCATGAGAGATTGACATGCATATTATTAATATTAGCTCTCTGTGTACATCCAAGGGCCAGCCATGCTGCCCTGTTCTGAGCCAATTGCAATTTTCTCAAGTCCTTTTTTTGGGCACCTGACCACACAACTGAACAGTTGTCAAGGTGCAACAAAACTAGGGCCTGTAGGACCTGCCTTGTTGATAGTGTTGTTAAGAAGGCAGAGCATCGCTTTACTATAGACAGACTTCTCCCCATCTTAGCTACAACTGTATCAATATGTTTTGACCATGACAGTTTACAATGTAGGGTTACTCCAAGCAGTTTAGTCATCTCAACTTGCTCAATTTACACGTTATTTATTTCCAGATTTAGTTGAGGTTTAGGGTTTAGTGAATGTTTTGTCCCAAATACAATGCTTTTAGTTTTAGAAATATTTAGGGCTAATGTATTTCTTGCCACCCACTCTGAAACTAACTGCAGGTCTTTGTTAAGTGTTGCAGTCATTTCAGTTGCTGTAGTAGCTGACGTGTATAGTGTTGATCATCCACATACATCAACACCTGTCAGTGTTGATCATCCACATACATAGACACTTTACTCAGTCAGTGGCATGTCGGTAGTAAAAATGGGAAAAAATGGGTCCAGGTGTAAAAAAAAAAAAAGATCCTAAACAGCTACCCTGGGGAATTCCTGAATCTACCTGGATTGTGTTTGAGAGGCTTCCATTAAAGAACACCCTCTGTGTTCTGTTAGACAATTAACTCTTTATCCACAACATAGCAGGAGGTGCAAAGCCATAACACAAGTTTTTCTAGCAGCAGACTATAATCGATAATGTCAAAAGCTGCACTGAAGTCTAACAAGACAGCCCCCACAATCATTTTATCATAATTTTCTCTCAGCCAATCATCAGTCATTTGTGTAAGTGCTGTGCTTGTTGAGTGCCCTTCCCTATAAACTTGCTAAAAGTCTATTGTCAATTTCTTTGCTGTGAAATAGCATTGTATCTTGTCAAACACAATTTTTTCCAGAGGTTTACTAAGGGTTGGTAACAGGCTGATTGGTTGGCTATTTGAGCCTGTAAAGGGTGCTTTACTATTCTTGGGTAGTGGAATGACTTTAGCTTCCCTCCAAGCCTGAGGGCACACACTTTCTAGTAAGCTTAAATTGAAGATATGGCAAATAGGAGTTGCAATATCGTCTGCTATTATCCTTAGTAATTTTCCATCCAGATTGTCAGACCCTGGTGCCTTGTCATTGTTGATAGACAACCATGCTTTTTTCACCTCTTCCACACTGACTTTACGGAATTCAAAAGTACAATTCTTGTCTTTCATAATTTGGTCCGATATACTTGGATGTGTATTGTCAGCGTTTGTTGCTGGCATGTCATACCTAAGTTAGCTTATTTTGCCAATGAAAAGTAATTTAATTAGTTGGCAATATTAGTGGGCTTTGTGATGAATGAGCCATCTGATTCAATGAATGATGGAGTCGAGTTGGCTTATTTCCCAAAAATTTAATATAAGGTGCCCCAAAGCTTTTTACTATCATTCTTTATATAATTGATCTTTGTTTCATAGTACATTTTTATTTAGTTTAGTTATATGATTTCTTAATTTGCAGTATGTTTGACTGCCAGACTTATTTGACATGCCTTTTGCCTCATCCCTCTCAACCATACCATTTTTAAATTCCTCATCTATCCAAGGGGATTTTACAGTTTTTACTGTCATTTTCTTAATGGGTGCGTACTTATTAGTAACTGGAATAAGCAATATCATAAAGGCTTTCATAAAAGCTTCCTCATTACACACCACAGACCAGCAAATATTCTTTACATCATCAACATATGAATCACTACAAAACACTATATTAGGCCCAGCCTTTGGAACTTTGGTTTTCCTAGATATGGATCTAGGAAACACCCTAGATACACCCTATGGATCTGGATATTGCTTTAAAGCAAATCTCTGCAGCATTAGTAAAGATGTGATCAATACATGTTGATTATTTAATTACTGTGCTGTTTGTAACTACCCTGGTAGGTTGACTGACAACCTGAACCAGGTTGCAGGCACTGGTTACAGTTTGAATTTTTTTCCTGAGTGGGCAGCTTGATGATAGCCAGTCAATATTTAAATCACCCATAAAATATACTTCTCTGTTGATATCACATACAATATCAAGCATTTTACAGATATTACCAGATACTGACTGTCAGCACTGACTGTTATCCTACTATAAACATGATCTTGACTGTACTTTAGGTCTCACGGTGGGTGACATCACCATGGCGACTAGGGCTTTGTCTCACTTTGTCTTTCCTTGCCTTTTGTGCTTGCTTCGAGCCAAGCCACACTGAAGCATGCATGAGAACATCAGCTGTTCTGGATGACTGTAATCACGCTCTCCGTAGCCGATGTGAGCAAAACCTTTAAACAGGTCAACATTCACAGGGCGTGTACTCAGAGCATGCGCGGACTAACTCGCAAGTGTCTTCACTGACATTTTCAACCTCTCCCTGACCGAGTCTGTAATATCCACATGTTTCAAGCAGGCCACAATAGTCCCTGTGCCCAAGAAAGCAAAGGTAACCTGCCTAAATGACTACTGCCCTGTAGCACTCACGTCTGTAGCCATGAAGTGCTTTAAAAGGCTGGTATTGGCTCACATCAACACCATCATCCCGGAAACCCTAGACCCACTCCATTTTGCATACCACCCTAACAGATCCACAGATGATGCAATCTCAATCACACTCCACACTGCCCTTTCCCACCTGGCTCCACACTGCCCTTTCCCACCACCCACAAAGCTCATCACTAAGCTAAGGACCCTGGGACTAAACATCTCCATATGCAACTGGAGCCTGGATTTCCTGACAAACTGCCACCAGGTGGTAAGGGTAGGCAACAACACATCTGCCACATGATCCTCAACATAGGGCCCCTCAGGGGTGCATGCTAAGTCCCCTCCTGTACTCCCTGTTCACCCACGACTGCGTGGCCTAGCACGACTCCAACACCATCATTAAATTTGCTGACGACACAACACTGGTAGGCCTGATCACCGCCAATGATGAGACAGCCTATAGGGAAGAGGTCAGAGACCTGGCAGTGTGGTGCTAGGTCAACAACCTCTCCCTCAACGTGATCAAGACAAAGGAGCTGATCGTGGACTACAGGAAAAGGCAGCCGAACACACCCCCATTCACATCAACGGGGCTGTAGTGGAGCGGTTCGAGAGTTTCAAGTTCCTTGGTGTCCACATCACTGACGAACTATCATGGTCCAAACACACTAAGACAGTTGTAAGCTCTATACCTGTTGTATTCGCCACATTTTATTTGATTACTCGCATCATACAATATTTCCTCACCTGTATTGTATCACAACTGTATTGGAGGAGAATGTACAAGAGTCCCTCCCCTCTGACCTTGTTCTCCAATGGGTTTATAGGAGGAGGCTAGGAAAGGAATCGAAAAAGGATGAATTGAGAAAGAGTCTAATACTCACCTGTCAACGAGCTGTATGACGACCATACACTCACCCCTCTGCTACACTCACTGACCTCCTCCTTCTCCTCATCAACCTACACAGCCAGCAGAGCAGACTGTGAACTGCGTCAATCTAGCACCCACATAATTATTTTTTTATTAATTTAATTCTGCTACATTGACTCAGACCACACAGTTGGCGGCTGAGTTATACTGTCAGTGGCGTAGGAGGAGGTGAATGGGGTGTGATTGTAGCAGAGGTGAGCTGCAGGGGAGTTCTAGTTGCCACTGTGATATGATGTCATCCCCCTGAGACTTGAAGAAGTGTCTCCTCCTGTCCATCACGAATGAATCTATATTTTAATGCCATAAGCGTAATTTGATTAGGGTTTGCGTCCTGGCCCGGTCAGCCATACAGGGATTGAACTCATACATTATGCCATGTAACAGTGATCCTTCACTGTGGTCACTGGATAAGAGCGTCTGCTAAATGACTTAAATGTAAATGTAATGTAAATGTCACTCTCCAGGGGATTTTTCTCTTGGCTTCACTATCTGTGCTCTACCCTTTTGGTTACAGTGGATGTGAGATCATTTATGGCACGATTGCCCAATGCGGACATATGATGGGATTAGTATTGGCCTAGTGGGTGTGTCCAATGCAACTTGTACATGTGGTTTGATATTTATATACATGAAACAAGATTAGCAAATGCTCACACATTTTTGTTGATGTTTTCTCCATTTTGAAATTATACCATTAGAAAAAGGAAAAGCAGTCATACATTAGAGATTTTATGTGGGGATCATTTGCTAATAACTTGAAAGAATATAAAAGGTTGATAGATGATAGACAGTTAATGTGGATACCAGATTAGACATCTCCAACTACCATCATGAAATGGATTAGTGCAAACCCTACTAACCTTGTAATGAAGGCAGGCCTTAAAGATGACCTGCACAGGAGAGAGACATTATTATCACATATCACTATCATGAGGATGTGCAGAAAATATTATATTGAGGTTAATTTGATTTCTAAATAATACAGTTGCAATTCATTTGCTTTATTTTATATGTCATCCTGCTGGAATTAATATGCAGTTCAACATTATCACCATAATGTGTTAGCACTAGCATTTGAGTCATTTAACAAACACTCTTATCCAGAGCAACTTAATCTGGATAAAATATACATTTTCATACTGGTTCCCCCGTGGGAATTGAACCCACAACCATGGCATTGCAAGCACCATGCTCTATCAAGTGAGCCACAAGGGACTACTGTAGTCTGGCTTTACTATATGTAATAACTAGCGTGAGGTCGATAATACATGCCTAGCACAAGCTAGCGGTACATTAAAACTACAGTATGTTTCTTCATTGAAACTCAGTGGGCAATACACCTTGGTAAAATATAGCTGCGGTAAAATATAGCTGCGCTTTGGAGGGAGCAGATGAAGAGCTAGGAGAGTAAGATTGGTGAGGAGGGAGAGAGACGTTGATAGTGGTAATTACTGCTGCCAGCTAACTTTTGATGTAAACAATTTGGCCGTTAAAAAACATTGGACTCATTTGTTAGCTACAATTAGTTTAGTTAAGCTGTTGTGAGAGAAATTAATATCTAGCTGGCGAACAAGGTCAGCGGATCTTTCTCTATCTTCACATCATGCTAGCTCTGTGGTTATTTGCTGTGCTAGACAAATTGATCACTATCAGAGCAAACAGATAATAAACGGGAATAGATGTTGTTTGAGGATTTTGTTTAGTGGATCTGGTAGCAACAAGTCAATGTGTATACAACTCGTTTGTTGCGTTTTTTGGGTTGGGTTAAGAAATACGAACTTGTAATTTTGTGTTAGCTAGCCAACAACTAGTTTACTGGGGAACCTCTCTGTTTCGCGTGTATATATAACATGTTATTGTTTTGTCAGTTGAAAAGGTCTATAAGAAAATCGTTCACGAGTTCAAGGCAACTCTTTATTGTGACCTGAAATCCAGGAATCGCTCAGAAATACCGTCATAATTGTGTGAGGTACATTACAGTAGACCAGTTAACGGTCATAGAACTTAATAAAATAATATACTGTATATATATTCACAGAGAAACGGCCTACTTCCAGTACACTACTTCCATACTACGATTTCTCAGGTCTGTTTTTAGTCCATGGTTTATCATTGCATCATGTCCAACTGATGTACGTAGTAGAGTATAGGATTATGAGTCATTTTCACTATCTCGAGGGGCAGGTTGCTGAATACAACAATCCATACAGAGGCTTGTTGAAATGATAAAAATACTAGTGGTTGTCAAGGTGATGAATGTTGACTGTGAGCCATGCTCCTACACGAGACCTGGGTGAATGTATGCTACCACCATGATGTTGGGGGATGGGCTCAAAATAAAGGGACAATTTATTCAAATCTATTTGTATTTCTTGTCAATCCACAAGTAGATGTTGTACATACAGACCTCATAGCTATTTGAATAGCAGCCCTGTGTTAACTTTGTGCCAAAACACATCCTTGGTCTCACTTGATTTTAGGCATCTGGGGCTTCATTTATAACCATTGCATACATTTCACACAAAATATATCCATGTGCCATTTCTGAAAAGAATCTGTACATATAAAAATATTGAGATTATAACTCAGACCTGTTATAAAACTTTTGCAGTAACTGTATGCTGTATTTGGCAAAGGACTGTGACAGTTTCTGAAAGGAAAAACATTGGCTAATTGTTGTGGACCTGTCAGCAGAACGTTTCCATTCAACAATGGTTTGCATTGACTTTTCCCCCAACCTAAATATGCTGGACTGCCTGCAAATTCTGAAACATTGTCTAAGCTACATTTTTCAAAATTATTTACAGTAGGCTACTTACATTAGTTGTGTACATACTTTAATTTATAGGATCATACAGTTTATTGTCCTGCTGTAGCAAACTGGCTCAAACTACCTACCTGGGTGGCAGGTAGCTTAGTGATTAGAGCATTGGGCCAGAATCCCCGAGCTGCCAAGGTAACAATCTGTTGTTCTGCCCCTGAAAAAGGCAGTTAACCTACAAGTAGGCCGTCACTTTAAACAATCTTTTTTTTGTTAACTGACTTGCCTAGTTAAATAAAGGTTCAATTTAAAGAGGAATCCTACATCTGTGTGGGTCCTGATCAAAAGCTCTGCACTGTGTAGGAAGAGATCCTCCATGTTCCAACGAAAGTGACAGTTGATTTAATAACCAGTATCTCTATGCTGTTGACACAGCTGACAAGTGATTCCCACTAGTGCCCACATACACGCGTGTCCTGTACACATACTCGAAAGTGCATGCAAACAGCTTTCTCCCTTATCATAATTCCTTTTTCTACAGATATAATGCGCACCCCTCTGCCCCCCCCCCCCCCCCCCTCCAGTTCTGAGCTCCCTGAGGAGAAGGGAGGAGAGTGGTACAGAGTGGGGCTGTGTGTGTGCGTACGCTCGCAAAGAGGAGAGGAGAGCTCCATACACTCCCAGTCTGTGTCAGCAGCAGGCAGCCAGGCAGGCGTGTCATCCTGGGCTGGGTGGTAGGCAGAGCTACAAGTCTCTCCCTACATCTTGAAATCACTGGAAGCCAACTGATCGATCTGGAGACAAACAGAAGATCTGGAGACAAATGGAAGAACAATTAAAAACAAGCTCAATACACCTGCTTTTCCTTGACGAGACAACTTGAGACCAGCTGTACAAGTGGTAGAGCATCTGAGCATCTAACTAACATTGAAGATCCGGGAATTGACTACCAAGGATCACATTCTGGGATTTTTCCCTTTCTATTTATCCTCCATCATTTAACCTTTTTTGGGGGGGGGGGAGGGGGGGGGGGTGACACAGCAGTGAAAGGGTTAATCTAGAAAGATAACCCAGTAAGCAGTGTTACCACTTCTTGCACCCTGAGGAAGAGGGCATGGCTGCCCCGGAAAAAAGCCTCAGCCCCGTCTCCATCCCCAGCATCTCCAGGAGGGGCCCAGGACATGCTGGCAGTCCCAGCCAAGGCACACCTCCCTGGGGGAGGCGCGGGGCTCAATAAGGACCTAGTGCAGATCCTCCGGGAAAACCTGCTGCAGCATGAGTGCCCCTCTCGCACCTGCCTGGGCCCTCACTCGCCCTCCTCAGTGTCTGCCCGGCTGTCCCCCACCACCCTGTCCCCCCGCAACTCGCCCCGCCTGCTGCGTCGCATGCTTCTCAACAACAACCTGCACAAGCAGAGGAGGTTCACCGTGGCTCACACCTGGTAAGGAGAGCGACCAGACTTTTCCAGGCCTGTGAGGCAATTCCTGTCATTCAAATCGGTGGTCCTGTGTAGCTCAGTTGGTAGAGCATGGCGCTTGTAACGCCAGGGTAGTGGGTTCGTTCCCCTGGACCACCCATACGTAGAATGTATGCACACATGACTGTAAGTCGCTTTGGATAAAAGCGTCTGCTAAATGGCATATATTTATTATTATATTATTATTATAAATCGTCCCACTGAAATGTGTGAATTTGTGAATTGAATTTAAATGCACTTGACAGTTGACAAAATGTTTATGAAATTGAAAACAGTGCTGGAAATGTTTAATGTATGAATTGAATTTCAATTAATCTTTTGAATTGTGTGTGTTTGCGTTTGTGTGTGCTTGCGTGCGTGTCATATTGACAGCAAATTCAAAAAGTATCTTGAACTAACTTTTGGTCTTAGTGTGGTAATTCTACCAATTCAATGCATTGTCAAATGACTTGCATTTTTTGTGTTGGTAATTGCTAACCTTTTTCCCTCAGTATGGATAGCAGTTGCAATAGAACTGCAATATAACTGTAACCAAAGTATAATTTGGCTGCCAACTGAGTTTTACTCAGCATTTATTCTATAACATCCATAGCTACCGCTCTAGCTTGTTCCTGTTGCATTGTGCTATGCTTGCCACACATGACTGGGTACCTGTGTCAGGAGCCACTCTTTTTCAGCCGTCCAGGTGTGCCTTCGCATTATGATTGATTTTCATGATGAATCATTTGCTCATTTACGTCTAATGTAGTTCAACTTAGAATATGGTGAAAAATACCATTTAGGTCACTGACAGTTAGATAATACAATATTCTATTGCTTGTCTAACTTCTGGGGAAAATGACATGGAAAGCTTCTTTGAACAGGTGTTATAGTTAGTCTATGTGAAAAACATCTGTCATATACGCTCACTAGACAGTTTATGAGAAACAAGATTCTCTGGTCTGATGAAACCAAGATTGAACTCTTTGGCCTGAATGCCAAGCGTTACATCTGGAGGAAACCTGGCACCATCCCTACGGTGAAGTATGGTGGTGGCAGCATCATGCTGTGGGGATGTTTCGGTGTCCCCCCCATGGGATGGTTGAGCTAACGTGCGCTAATGTGATTAGCATGAGGTTGTGAATAACCAGAACATTTCCAGGACATAGACATATCTTATATAGGCAGAAAGCTTAAATTCTTGTTAATCTAACTGCACTGTTGTCACGGCTGGCTGAAGGACTGGACTGCAGCATAGTAAGCATACATTGTCTCTTTATTCAAAAAGGATGCCGACAAAACGAAGAACAAAAACCAAACCGTGAAGCTTTGGGCTATGTGCCCTGAACAAAGACAAAAGTTAACTTCCCACAAAACAGGTGGGGGAAAAGGGTACCTAAGTATGGTTCTCAATCAGAGACAACGATAGAGAACCACACCCGGCCAAACACATAGAAATAGAAAATCATAGAACATAGAACATAGACTGCCTACCCAAATCACACCCTGACCAAACCAAAATAGAGACATAAAACGCTCTCTACAGTCAGGGCGTGACAACGGTCAAATTTACAGTAGCTATAACTTTGAAGACATATCATGCTATTGTTTGAGGAGAGTGCATAGTTAAGTACTTGAGAATGTATATATTGACCAATTAGGCACTTTTGGGCAGACTTGATACAACATTTTGAACAGAAATGTAATGGTTCATTGGATCAGTCTAAAACTTTTCACATACACTGTTTCCATCTAATGGCCAAAATATAAAATGCACCTAAACTTGAATAATACATTGTGGCCTTTCAAAGATGCTGAAAAAAAAATATTTGATCAGATCTAATGTGTTATATTCTACATTAATTTCACATTTCCACAAACTTCAAAGTGTTTCCTTTCAAATAGTATCAAAAATATGCATATCCTTGCTTCAGGTCCTGACCTACAGGCAGTTTGATTTTGGTATGTAATTTTAGGCAAAAATTGAAATTGATCCTTTTAAGGGTTTGAATACTTACAGTAGCATTCAAAAGTTTGGACACACCTGCTCATTCAAGGGTGTTTCTTTATTTTTACTATTTTCTACATTGTAGAATAATAGTGAAGACAACAAAACTTAGAAATAAAACATGGAATTATGTATTATTCAAAGTAGTCCCCCTATGCCTTGATGACAGCTTTGCACACTCTTGGCATTCTCACAACCAGTTTAACCTGGAATGCTTTTCCAACAGTCTTGAAGGAGTTTCCACGTATTCTGAGCACTTGTTGCCTGCTTTTCATCTGGCTGCCATCTGATGCAACACTCCATATTCCCCTTCTTGGTCAGATAGGCCTTACACAGCCTGGAGGTGTGTTTTGGGTCATTATCCTGTTGAAAAACAAATGATAGTCCCACTAAGCGCAAACCAGATGGGTTGGCATATTGCTGCAGAATGCTGTGGTAGCCATGCTGGTTAAATCACTGACAGTGTAAGCACCCTCACACCATCACACCTCCTCCTCCATGCTTTAAGGTGGAAACCACACATGCAGAGATCATCCGTTCACCTACGTCTCACAAAGTCACGGCGGTTGGAACCAAAAATCTCAAATATGGACTCATCAGACCAAAGGACAGATTTCCACTGTCTTCCATTCCTCTCGAAGTCATCTTGAGAGCCAGATTCATCATAGCGCTTGATGGTTTTTGTGACTGCACATTTTCTGGATTGACTGACCTTCATGTCTTAAAGTAATGTAATTTCTCTTTGATTATTTTAGCTGTTCTTGCCATAATATGGACTTGGTCGTTTACCAAATAGGGCTATCTTCTGTATACCACCCCTACCTTGTCACAACACAACTGATTGCCTCAAACGCATTAAGAAGGAAAGAAATTCCACAAATGAAGGCACACCTGTTAATTGAAAAGCATTCCAGGTGACTACCTCAAGGCAAAGGGTGGCTACTTTGAAGTATCTCAAATATGAAATATATTTTGATTAGCTTAACACTTTTTCTGTTTAATTAACTTCTTGATGTGCCACACCTGTCAGGTGGATGGATTCTCTTGGCAAAGGAGAAATGCTCACTAACAGGGATGTAAACAAATTTGTGCACAACATTTGAGATAAATAAGCTTTTTGTGCCTATGGAACATTTCTGGGATATTCTATTTCAGCTCATGAAACATGGGACCAACACTTGACATGCATTTTTATTTTTGTTCAATATAATTCAAATACTGAGCTGTGTTGTATGTTTAAAAAACAGACAATTATGTTATTTTGTATTAAAACAATTGCTCAGAGATAGAGATTTTGTTTAACAAGTAATGTTTTTTTCTCTCAAAAAGATAGGTGTCAGAATTATTGTCACCCCTAAATATTCTTGTAAATAAAACCAAACAAAATGACATCTGCATTACCATTCTACTTTTTAAAGTTAATCTCAGTTCCATGGCTTCCTGTTTCACTAGGGAATGAGGTAATACACAAGTAAAATCCCTTTGTCAGAGAGCTCACAAACGAAAAGAGACCAATGATTGTTGACCTTCATAAATCAGGCAATGGGTACCAAACATTTTGAGAAAAATGTGATATACCACTTACCACTATTAGGGCAACAATTAAGAAGTTTTAAACTACTGCAACAGTGGTAAACTTGCCTGGTATGGGAAACAAGTGTATCCTGTCCCCACACACAGTGAGGAAGATGGTTTGGGAGCCAAAAAAAGGGCCATCACCAAGACTCCAAATATCCATGCCAACAGGCTCTTTGTAAGGGTTGCCAGAAAAAAAGCCTTTATTAAGAGCAACCAACAAATGTAAACGCCGGGAGCTTGCTAAACAGCATTAGCACTTGGTTTGGAGCCGGGGCTATGGTCCGATGACACGAAAATAGAGCTATTTGGCCATGCACACCAGGGGTAGGTTTAGTGTTGAAAGAAGAATACACATGCAGAAAATAACCTCATACTGTAAAATATGGTGGTGAATCTTTGATGTTATTGGGCTGTTTGACTTCCGCTGGTCCTAGGGCCCTTTTTAAGGTCAACAGCATCTTGAACTCTAGCATGTACCAGGCCATGGTTGCCTTTGCCAGGAAGCTGAAACTTGCAACAAGACAATAACCTCAATCACACATTGAGTTTTTTTTTTACAGCAAAAACAACATTTTTCAATGGCCATTTCAATCACCGGACTTGCACCCCATTGAAAACATGTGGTTTGAATTGAAGAGGGCAGTCCATAAGTGCATCAAGGATCTGTAAAGATTCTGTGTGGAGGAATGGTCTAAAATCCCTCCCAATGTGTTCTCTCAATCTCATTATGTTCTTTAGAAAAAGGCTGGATGCCGTTATCCTCGCAAGGTGAGGGTGTGAGTATTGACATTCTGGCACCTATCTTTTAGAGTTTGTAATACTCGATAAGCATAATCTCTTTCTCTGAGCAATTGCATTAGTATAAAATAATATATATATATATTTATTTTTTTTGCATACAAAATAGCTCAGTATTTGTATTATTTACTTTTTAGTCTTTTTTACTCATCTTTATCAAGGATGCAAATAATTTTGTACCTGACTGTATGCTCTGAATAGATGGAAAGTACTGTATGGACAAAATTGAGAAATTGTTTGGTTCCAGCAGCCCAGCTACAGAGGCGGTTCCTACTTTTATCTTATCAGACCAGCTGTGCTAAAATAAATCCCTGGACACCCCTGTATCCCCCTAAGGAAGAGAACTTCCTTCTGAGAGAATTATTCACTCCTGCATATTCATAAAGCACTCCTCTCTGATCTCGCTTCCACTGTAATTCACATTCTGGCTTTTCTGCATTCATAAACATATCCCTGCGGTGTCCTAGAGCAGCAAAGATGCATGAGAAATGATAATCGTGAGGACTCTTCAATGCATTGTAGGCTATTGTGTTGTACATTATTGTATTGATTGTATTCACCAGCAATGCTGAATGTGTTCAATGGCCATTCATCATCGATGATCACACGAAGGGTGTAAGTAAGTTGGAGATTTTAGGTCAAACAAAGTAATTTAAACCAGAAATATTGAGGACATTATACACAGTAAGAGGATCTCAATTCAAGTCAAAGGGACACCCTATGAAGATCCAGATTGGATTCAGAGGGCAGAGAAAGTGACGGAAGACAGAGGGAGTGACTATATTCTCCGTGACACGGTGCATCTGTTCATGCTCGAGCTGACAACAGATAACAGAATTAATCCCGTCTTTCCCCTCTGTTGCAACTGAACCCTTTGAACCAGGGAGGGGCTGGAAGTCTGTCTCTCCTGCAGCCCTTTGAACCAGGGAGGGGCTGTAGGTCTGTCTCTCCTGCAGCACTTTGAACCAGGAAGGGGCTGGAAGTCTGTGTCTCCTGCAGCCCTTTGAACCAGGAAGGGGCTGGAAGTCTGTCTCTCTTGCAGCCCTTTGAACCAAGGAGGGGCTGTAGGTCTGCCTCTCCTGCAGCCCTTTGAACCAGGGAGGGGCTGTAGGTCTGTCTCTCCTGCAGCCCTTTGAACCAGGGAGGGGCTGTAGGTCTGCCTCTCCTGCAGCCCTTTGAACCAGGGAGGGGCTGTAGGTCTGTCTCTCCTGCAGCCCTTTGAACCAGGGAGGGGCTGTAGGTCTGTCTCTCCTTGCAGCCCTTTGAACCAGGGAGGGGCTGTAGGTCTGCCTCTCCTGCAGCCCTTTGAACCAGGGAGGGGCTGTAGGTCTGCCTCTCCTTGCAGCCCTTTGAACCAGGGAGGGGCTGTAGGTCTGCCTCTCCTGCAGCCCTTTCAACCAGGGAGGGGCTGTAGGTCTGTCTCTCCTTGCAGCCCTTTGAACCAGGGAGGGGCTGCCCTTTGAACCAGGTCTGTCCTCTCCTGCAGCCCTTTGAACCAGGGAGGGGCTGTAGGTCTGCCTCTCCTGCAGCCCTTTGAACCAGGGAGGGGCTGTAGGTCTGTCTCTCCTGCAGCCCTTTGAACCAGGGAGGGGCTGTAGGTCTGTCTCTCCTTGCAGCCCTTTGAACCAGGGGCTGGTATTCTGTCTCACCGCAATGTCACCCCCCCATATAAATGTCGCCCCCCCCCCCCCGTTACTCCTGTTATTGGAGGTATAGTGCTTAGTGTAAAGGCAGAGAGAAGAAAGCGCTAGAGGGTGAGAAAATAAGAGAGAGAGAGAAAAATTTTGACTGAAAGAGAGTGAAACCCACAGAATGTTTCGATTAGCCTGGCGTGACATTAGTGCCGTGAGTCACAAGTCTACATTCTGAGTTTCCCTTTGCACACATGAGATTAGGGTCACTAAAGCCCTCATGTTAATGTTTCCCAAAAGCCTAATTTCCCACCACAAGTCAATGGCACTTTCCCACCATGAACTCTTAGTGTGACAACGTGGAGGTTTAATATAAACCCCCTGATCGCGGCAGGAACTCGATGACATCAAACCATGACCTGGATATCTACTATAAATGCACAAATGCACGTCGATGGAAAGTGATGTTTGACTGTGCGACTTGTGTATTTGGAAATGTCAAGAAAATACTCTAGAGTGCTTTGAGCATATATGGCACAAGTGGTATGTTATCTGACTCACACACACACACACACACACACACACACACACACACACACACACACACACACACACACACACACACACACACACACACACACACACACACACACACACACACACACACACACACACACACACACACACACACACACACACACACACACACACACACACACACACACACACAGATAATTTAAAATGATCTGGTCTGATTCACCTGACCTGTCATGAAAAGAGAGAACACCTAAAGGAGAAATGCCTTAGTACTTGACACGTACACCTTAAAGTGTAGGGGGCATGTTCTTTATACCCAAAACTAACAGCAGAGTGTCATATTATTCCACCTAATTGGCATATAGTCAGCATATGACAACATAAATATGAAAACTGACTTTAGTTTGGGAATTTCTGCAATGACGTCTTTAAGAACAACAGTTGAATTGGTGGTCAAATCTCGGTAGGCTAACTGACCTAAAGGGCTGGCTTTGCAAGGTAATACATTAGAAAAATCATTGCTTGTGGTAATGAAAATAGATTGTTGAGGACGTCACAATACTGGCTCTAATTCTCTGGCATTCTTCAGAAGGTTGATCACCTATTTGTTTAAAAAAAAATGTCATCTAAAATATGAAAGCGAGAGAGAACTTTGTATTGCAACTTTTATTTATAATTATCAGTGGATTGTGTGTGTTATAGCAGCCCAAAATGTTGCGTTCTCTTTAAGCACAGCTGTCAGAGAATCTCAGAGTGGGAGTGATGATCTAAGATCAGTTAGATCATGTAAAATAAGATGATGTAAATAGGTGGGGACCTGATCCTAGATCAGCACTTCTTCTTTGAGATGTACCTGATGTGATCAGGGGCATAAACGGATGTTTTCCTTTTCAGCAATAATTCATCATCATGTCTATTATCTATTTCATGCGTTCAAGGGAGAATCTTGAACAATTCTAGAATGGTCTTGAACGCTCCCATCAGGCCCCATGTTTTCTCTCTCAGCATTTGTACCAAACCTTGTTTGCAATAGCTAACAATTAAACGATCCATTAAATTACATTGATTGATGGTGAATACATATGGACTGCTCTTGATGTCATCAAATGAACATGGGCCAATGTGCCACTCCAAATCAAGGCTTGTTGTATTTCTGGATTAAGCTGACCTAAATGTTGTGTTCAATAGTATCAGTGATGGAAAGGTCAGGGTGTCACGGCTTTCCTCTTCCTCTTCTGAGGAGGAGTAGCAAGGATCGGACCAATGCGCAGCGTAGTAAATGTCCATATTTTTAATAAAGCAATAGAACACTGAACAAAAACAACAAAGTGAACGAACGAAACCGAAACAGTTCTGTCTGCTGCAGATACAAACACACAGCAGAAAACAATCACCCACGAAACACAGGTGGGAAAAGGCTACCTAAGTATGATTCTCAATCAGAGACAACTAACGACACCAGCCTCTGATTGAGAACCATACCAGGCCAAAAACAAAACACAACATAGAAAAACGAACATAGACAACCCACCCAACTCACGCCCTGTCCATACTAAAACAAAGACATAACAAAAGAACTAAGGTCAGAACGTGACACAGGGTTTGAGTTGTAGCCTTTGTGTCTAATATCTTAGTACAAGAAAATGTGTATGTTGAATATTTTCTAACACTAAAACAATACTATAGACTTCAACCTGTGCTAGACTAGAACCTTTTTAGAATTGTATGTCATAATAGATTTCTGCTGTAAAACACAGTGTAAGTCTGAATGAAAATGATCCAATGCGGAGGTCCTTAAAAATGGCGGCCCCCATGCACTTACCATAAATGTGTCATTTGCTAAGTTTGCGATATTGTACATTGCTCTGTTTTTTTGTTTTTGTATCGTCATTAAGGACAGTATACACATGATCCCAATTTTTGCTCCAAGACGCCGACAATTAAAAAAAAAAAAAAGTAGATTGTTTTTGGCGCGTTGAACCATGTCACGTGCAATCCTATAAAAACTACGTATAGTTCTAATTTCTGACGTATAGTTCTAATAGTTCTAATTTCTGACGTATAGTTCTCATTTCTGACGTATAGTTCTAATAGTTCTCATTTCTGATGTATAGTTCTCATTTCTGACTAATAGTTGTAATAGTTCTAATTTCTGACGTATAGTTCTAATTTCTGACGTATAGTTCTAATTTCTGACGTATAGTTCTAATAGTTCTAATTTCTGACGTATAGTTCTAATTTCTGACGTATAGTTCTAATTTCTGACTTATAGTTCTAATAGTTCTAATTTCTGACGTATAGTTCTAATTTCTGACGTATGTATAGTTCTAAATTCTGACGTATAGTTCTAATAGTTCTAATTTCTGACGTATAGTTCTAATTTCTGACTTATAGTTCTAATTTCTGACGTATAGTTCTAATAGTTCTAATTTCTGACGTATTGTTCTAATTTCTGACGTATAGTTCTAATTTCTGACGTATAGTTCTAATAGTTCTAATTTCTGACGTATAGTTCTAATTTCTGACGGAAAGTTCTAATTTCTGACGTATAGTTCTAAATTCTGACGTAAAGTTCTAATTTTTGACGTAAAGTTCTAATTTCTGACGTATAGTTCTAATTTCTGACGTATAGTTCTCATTTCTGACGTATAGTTCTCATTTCTGATGTATAGTTCTCATTTCTGATGTATAGGTCTCATTTCTGATGTATAGTTCTCATTTCTGACGTATAGTTCTAATAGTTCTCATTTCTGACGTATAGTTCTAATAGTTCTCATTTCTGACGTATAGTTCTAATAGTTCTCATTTCTGACGTATAGTTCTTATAGTTCTCATTTCTGATGTATAGTTCTAATAGTTCTAATTTCTGACGTATAGTTCTAATAGTTCTCATTTCTGACGTATAGTTCTAATAGTTCTCATTTCTGACGTATAGTTCTAATAGTTCTCATTTCTGACGTATAGTTCTAATAGTTCTCATTTCTGACGTATAGTTCTAATAGTTCTCATTTCTGATATATAGTTCTCATTTCTGATGTATAGTTCTAATAGTTCTCATTTCTGATGTATAGTTCTAATAGTTCTCATTTCTGATGTATAGTTCTAATAGTTCTCATTTCTGACGTATAGTTCTAATAGTTCTCATTTCTGACGCATAGTTCTAATAGTTCTCATTTCTGATGTATAGTTCTCATTTCTGATGTATAGTTCTAATAGTTCTCATTTCTGACGTATAGTTCTAATAGTTCTCATTTCTGATGTATAGTTCTAATAGTTCTCATTTCTGACGTATAGTTCTAATAGTTCTCATTTCTGATGTATAGTTCTAATAGTTCTCATTTCTGACGTATAGTTCTAATAGTTCTCATTTCTGACGTATAGTTCTAATAGTTCTCATTTCTGACGTATAGTTCTAATAGTTCTCATTTCTGATGTATAGTTCTAATAGTTCTCATTTCTGATGTATAGTTCTAATAGTTCTCATTTCTGATATATAGTTCTCATTTCTGATGTATAGTTCTAATAGTTCTCATTTCTGATGTATAGTTCTAATAGTTCTCATTTCTGATGTATAGTTCTAATAGTTCTCATTTCTGACGTATAGTTCTAATAGTTCTCATTTCTGACGTATAGTTCTAATAGTTCTCATTTCTGATATATAGTTCTCATTTCTGATGTATAGTTCTAATAGTTCTCATTTCTGACGTATAGTTCTAATAGTTCTCATTTCTGACGTATAGTTCTAATAGTTCTAATTTCTGACGTATAGTTCTAATAGTTCTAATTTCTGATGTATAGTTCTCATTTCTGATGTATAGTTCTAATAGTTCTCATTTCTGACGTATAGTTCTAATAGATATAATTTCTAACGTATAGTTCTAATAGTTCTCATTTCTGATGTATAGTTCTAATAGTTCTCATTTCTGACGTATAGTTCTAATAGTTCTCATTTCTGACGTATAGTTCTAATAGTTCTCATTTCTGACGTATAGTTCTAATAGTTCTAATTTCTGACGTATAGTTCTAATAGTTCTCATTTCTGACGTATAGTTCTAATAGTTCTCATTTCTGATGTATAGTTCTCATTTCTGATGTATAGTTCTAATAGTTCTCATTTCTGATGTATAGTTCTAATAGTTCTCATTTCTGATGTATAGTTCTAATAGTTCTCATTTCTGATGTATAGTTCTAATAGTTCTCATTTCTGACGTATAGTTCTAATAGTTCTCATTTCTGACGTATAGTTCTAATTTCTAATAGTTCTCATTTCTGACGTATAGTTCTAATAGTTCTCATTTCTGACGTATAGTTCTAATAGTTCTCATTTCTGATGTATAGTTCTCATTTCTGATGTATAGTTCTCATTTCTGACGTATAGTTCTAATAGTTCTCATTTCTGACGCATAGTTCTAATAGTTCTCATTTCTGATGTATAGTTCTCATTTCTAATGTATAGTTCTCATTTCTGACGTATAGTTCTAATAGTTCTCATTTCTGACACATAGTTCTAATAGTTCTCATTTCTGATGTATAGTTCTCATTTCTGATGTATAGTTCTCATTTCTGATGTATAGTTCTAATAGTTCTCATTTCTGATGTATAGTTCTCATTTCTGATGTATAGTTCTAATAGTTCTCATTTGTGACGTATAGTTCTAATTTCTGACGTATAGTTCTCATTTCTGATGTATAGTTCTAATAGTTCTCATTTCTGATGTATAGTTCTAATAGTTCTCATTTCTGATGTATAGTTCTAATAGTTCTCATTTCTGATGTATAGTTCTAATAGTTCTCATTTCTGATGTATAGTTCTAATAGTTCTCATTTCTGATGTATAGTTCTAATAGTTCTCATTTCTGATGTATAGTTCTAATTTCTAATAGTTCTCATTTCTGATGTATAGTTCTAATAGTTCTCATTTCTGATGTATAGTTCTAATAGTTCTCATTTCTGATGTATAGTTCTCATTTCTGATGTATAGTTCTCATTTCTGACGTAAAGTTCTAATTTCTGACGTATAGTTCTAATTTCTGACGTATAGTTCTAATAGTTCTCATTTCTGACGTATAGTTCTAATAGTTCTCATTTCTGACGTATAGTTCTAATAGTTCTAATTTCTGACGTATAGTTCTAATAGTTCTCATTTCTGACGTATAGTTCTAATAGTTCTCATTTCTGATGTATAGTTCTCATTTCTGACGTATAGTTCTAATAGTTCTCATTTCTGATGTATAGTTCTGACTTATAGTTCTAATTTCTGACGTATAGTTCTAATAGTTCTCATTTCTGACGTATATTTCTAATAGTTCTCATTTCTGACGTATATTTCTAATAGTTCTCATTTCTGATGTATAGTTCTAATAGTTCTCATTTCTGACGCATAGTTCTAATAGTTCTCATTTCTGATGTATAGTTCTCATTTCTGATGTATAGTTCTCATTTCTGACGTATAGTTCTAATAGTTCTCATTTCTGACGCATAGTTCTAATAGTTCTCATTTCTGATGTATAGTTCTCATTTCTGATGTATAGTTCTCATTTCTGACGTATAGTTCTAATAGTTCTCATTTCTGACGCATAGTTCTAATAGTTCTCATTTCTGATGTATAGTTCTCATTTCTGATGTATAGTTCTCATTTCTGATGTATAGTTCTCATTTCTGACGTATAGTTCTAATAGTTCTCATTTCTGACGCATAGTTCTAATAGTTCTCATTTCTGATGTATAGTTCTCATTTCTGATGTATAGTTCTCATTTCTGATGTATAGTTCTAATAGTTCTCATTTCTGATGTATAGTTCTCATTTCTGATGTATAGTTCTAATAGTTCTCATTTGTGACGTATAGTTCTAATTTCTGACGTATAGTTCTAATAGTTCTCATTTCTGATGTATAGTTCTAATAGTTCTCATTTCTGATGTATAGTTCTAATAGTTCTCATTTCTGATGTATAGTTCTAATAGTTCTCATTTCTGATGTATAGTTCTAATAGTTCTCATTTCTGATGTATAGTTCTAATAGTTCTCATTTCTGATGTATAGTTCTAATAGTTCTCATTTCTGATGTATAGTTCTAATAGTTCTCATTTCTGATGTATAGTTCTAATAGTTCTCATTTCTGATGTATAGTTCTAATAGTTCTCATTTCTGATGTATAGTTCTAATAGTTCTCATTTCTGATGTATAGTTCTCATTTCTGATGTATAGTTCTCATTTCTGACGTAAAGTTCTAATTTCTGACGTATAGTTCTAATGTATAGTTGTAATAGTTCTAATTTCTGACGTATAGTTCTAATTTCTGACTTATAGTTCTAATTTCTGACGTATAGTTCTAATAGTTCTAATTTCTGACGTATAGTTCTAATTTCTGACGTTCTATGTATAGTTCTAAATTCTGACGTATAGTTCTAATAGTTCTAATTTCTGACGTATAGTTCTAATTTCTGACTTATAGTTCTAATTTCTGACGTATAGTTCTAATAGTTCTAATTTCTGACGTATTGTTCTAATTTCTGACGTATAGTTCTAATTTCTGACGTATAGTTCTAATAGTTCTAATTTCTGACGTATAGTTCTAATTTCTGATTTCGGAAAGTTTATAATTTCTGACGTATAGTTCTAAATTCTGACGTATAGTTCTAATTTTAGTAAAGTTCTAATTTCTGACGTATAGTTCTAATTTCTGACTTATAGTTCTAATAGTTCTCATTTCTGATGTATAGTTCTCATTTCTGATGTATAGTTCTCATTTCTGATGTATAGTTCTCATTTCTGACGTATAGTTCTAATAGTTCTCATTTCTGACGTATAGTTCTAATAGTTCTCATTTCTGATGTATAGTTCTCATTTCTGATGTATAGTTCTAATAGTTCTCATTTCTGACGTATAGTTCTAATAGTTCTCATTTCTGACGTATAGTTCTAATAGTTCTCATTTCTGATGTATAGTTCTAATAGTTCTCATTTCTGACGTATAGTTCTAATAGTTCTCATTTCTGACGTATAGTTCTAATAGTTCTCATTTCTGATGTATAGTTCTAATAGTTCTCATTTCTGATATATAGTTCTCATTTCTGATGTATAGTTCTAATAGTTCTCATTTCTGATGTATAGTTCTAATAGTTCTCATTTCTGATGTATAGTTCTAATAGTTCTCATTTCTGACGTATAGTTCTAATAGTTCTCATTTCTGACGCATAGTTCTAATAGTTCTCATTTCTGATATATAGTTCTCATTTCTGATGTATAGTTCTAATAGTTCTCATTTCTGACATATAGTTCTAATAGTTCTCATTTCTGACGTATAGTTCCAATAGTTCTCATTTCTGACGCATAGTTCTAATAGTTCTCATTTCTGATGTATAGTTCTCATTTCTGATGTATAGTTCTAATAGTTCTCATTTCTGACGTATAGTTCTAATAGTTCTAATTTCTAACGTATAGTTCTAATAGTTCTCATTTCTGATGTATAGTTCTAATAGTTCTCATTTCTGATGTATAGTTCTAATAGTTCTCATTTCTGATGTATAGTTCTAATAGTTCTCATTTCTGACGTATAGTTCTAATAGTTCTAATTTCTGACGTATAGTTCTAATAGTTCTCATTTCTGACGTATAGTTCTAATAGTTCTCATTTCTGATGTATAGTTCTCATTTCTGATGTATAGTTCTAATAGTTCTCATTTCTGATGTATAGTTCTAATAGTTCTCATTTCTGACGTATAGTTCTAATAGTTCTCATTTCTGACGTATATTTCTAATAGTTCTCATTTCTGATGTATAGTTCTAATAGTTCTCATTTCTGATGTATAGTTCTAATAGTTCTCATTTCTGATGTATAGTTCTAATAGTTCTCATTTCTGATGTATAGTTCTAATAGTTCTCATTTCTGATGTATAGTTCTAATAGTTCTCATTTCTGATGTATAGTTCTAATAGTTCTCATTTCTGATGTATAGTTCTAATAGTTCTCATTTCTGATGTATAGTTCTAATAGTTCTCATTTCTGATGTATAGTTCTAATAGTTCTCATTTCTGATGTATAGTTCTCATTTCTGATGTATAGTTCTAATTTCTGACGTATAGTTCTAATAGTTCTAATTTCTGACGTATAGTTCTAATTTCTGACTTATAGTTCTAATTTCTGACGTATAGTTCTAATAGTTCTAATTTCTGACGTATAGTTCTAATTTCTGACGTATGTATAGTTCTAATTTCTGACGTATAGTTCTAATTTCTAATTTCTGACGTATAGTTCTATTTCTGACGTAGTTCTAATTTCTGAATAGTTCTAATTTCTGACGTATAGTTCTAATTTCTGACGTATAGTTCTAATTTCTAATAGTTCTGATAGTTCTAATTTCTGACGTATAGTTCTAATTTCTGACGTATAGTTCTAATAGTTCTAATTTCTGACGTATAGTTCTATAGTTCTCATTTCTGATGTATAGTTCTAATTTCATTTCTGACGTATAGTTCTAAATTCTGACGTAAAGTTCTAATTTTTGACGTAAAGTTCTAATTTCTGACGTATAGTTCTAATTTCTGACGTATAGTTCTCATTTCTGATGTATAGTTCTCATTTCTGATGTATAGTTCTCATTTCTGATGTATAGTTCTCATTTCTGATGTATAGGTCTCATTTCTGATGTATAGTTCTCATTTCTGACGTATAGTTCTAATAGTTCTCATTTCTGACGTATAGTTCTCATTTCTGATGTATAGTTCTAATAGTTCTCATTTCTGACGTATAGTTCTAATAGTTCTCATTTCTGACGTATAGTTCTAATAGTTCTCATTTCTGATGTATAGTTCTAATAGTTCTCATTTCTGACGTATAGTTCTAATAGTTCTCATTTCTGACGTATAGTTCTAATAGTTCTCATTTCTGACGTATAGTTCTAATAGTTCTCATTTCTGATATATAGTTCTCATTTCTGATGTATAGTTCTAATAGTTCTCATTTCTGATGTATAGTTCTAATAGTTCTCATTTCTGATGTATAGTTCTAATAGTTCTCATTTCTGACGTATAGTTCTAATAGTTCTCATTTCTGACGCATAGTTCTAATAGTTCTCATTTCTGATATATAGTTCTCATTTCTGATGTATAGTTCTAATAGTTCTCATTTCTGACGTATAGTTCTAATAGTTCTCATTTCTGACGTATAGTTCTAATAGTTCTCATTTCTGACGCATAGTTCTAATAGTTCTAATTTCTGATGTATAGTTCTCATTTCTGATGTATAGTTCTAATAGTTCTCATTTCTGACGTATAGTTCTAATAGATATAATTTCTAACGTATAGTTCTAATAGTTCTCATTTCTGATGTATAGTTCTAATAGTTCTCATTTCTGACGTATAGTTCTAATAGTTCTCATTTCTGACGTATAGTTCTAATAGTTCTCATTTCTGACGTATAGTTCTAATAGTTCTAATTTCTGACGTATAGTTCTAATAGTTCTCATTTCTGACGTATAGTTCTAATAGTTCTCATTTCTGATGTATAGTTCTCATTTCTGATGTATAGTTCTAATAGTTCTCATTTCTGATGTATAGTTCTAATAGTTCTCATTTCTAACGTATAGTTCTAATAGTTCTCATTTCTGACGTATATTTCTAATAGTTCTCATTTCTGACGTATATTTCTAATAGTTCTCATTTCTGATGTATAGTTCTAATAGTTCTCATTTCTGACGCATAGTTCTAATAGTTCTCATTTCTGATGTATAGTTCTCATTTCTGATGTATAGTTCTCATTTCTGACGTATAGTTCTAATAGTTCTCATTTCTGACGTATAGTTCTAATAGTTCTCATTTCTGATGTATAGTTCTCATTTCTGATGTATAGTTCTCATTTCTGACGTATAGTTCTAATAGTTCTCATTTCTGATAGTTCTAATAGTTCTCATTTCTGATGTATAGTTCTCATTTCTGATGATAGTTCTATAGTTCTCATTTCTGACGTATAGTTCTAATAGTTCTCATTTCTGATGTATAGTTCTAATAGTTCTCATTTCTGATGTATAGTTCTAATAGTTCTCATTTCTGATGTATAGTTCTAATAGTTCTCATTTCTGATGTATAGTTCTCATTTCTGATGTATAGTTCTAATAGTTCTCATTTCTGATGTATAGTTCTCATTTCTGATGTATAGTTCTAATAGTTCTCATTTCTGATGTATAGTTCTAATAGTTCTCATTTCTGATGTATAGTTCTAATAGTTCTCATTTCTGATGTATAGTTCTAATAGTTCTCATTTCTGATGTATAGTTCTAATAGTTCTCATTTCTGATGTATAGTTCTCATTTCTGATGTATAGTTCTCATTTCTGACGTAAAGTTCTAATTTCTGACGTAAAGTTCTAATTTCTGACGTATAGTTGTAATAGTTCTAATTTCTGACGTATAGTTCTAATTTCTGACGTATAGTTCTAATTTCTGACGTATAGTTCTAATAGTTCTAATTTCTGACGTATAGTTCTAATTTCTGACTTATAGTTCTAATTTCTGACGTATAGTTCTAATAGTTCTAATTTCTGACGTATAGTTCTAATTTCTGACGTATGTATAGTTCTAAATTCTGACGTATAGTTCTAATAGTTCTAATTTCTGACGTATAGTTCTAATTTCTGACTTATAGTTCTAATTTCTGACGTATAGTTCTAATAGTTCTAATTTCTGACGTATTGTTCTAATTTCTGACGTATAGTTCTAATTTCTGACGTATAGTTCTAATAGTTCTAATTTCTGACGTATAGTTCTAATTTCTGACGGAAAGTTCTAATTTCTGACGTATAGTTCTAAATTCTGACGTAAAGTTCTAATTTTTGACGTAAAGTTCTAATTTCTGACGTATAGTTCTAATTTCTGACGTATAGTTCTCATTTCTGATGTATAGTTCTCATTTCTGATGTATAGTTCTAATAGTTCTCATTTCTGACGTATATTTCTATAGTTCTCATTTCTGATGTATAGTTCTAATAGTTCTCATTTCTGACATATAGTTCTCATTTCTGATGTATAGTTCTAATTTCTGATGTATAGTTCTAATAGTTCTCATTTCTGACGTATATTTCTAATAGTTCTCATTTCTGATGTATAGTTCTAATAGTTCTCATTTCTGACGTATAGTTCTAATAGATATAATTTCTAACGTATAGTTCTAATAGTTCTCATTTCTGATGTATAGTTCTAATAGTTCTCATTCTGACGTATAGTTCTAATAGATATAATTTCTAACGTATAGTTCTAATAGTTCTCATTTCTGACGTATAGTTCTAATAGTTCTCATTTCTGATGTATAGTTCTCATTTCTGATGTATAGTTCTCATTTCTGATGTATAGTTCTCATTTCTGACGTATAGTTCTAATAGATATAATTTCTAACGTATAGTTCTAATAGATATAATTTCTAACATATAGTTCTAATAGTTCTCATTTCTGATGTATAGTTCTCATTTCTGATGTATAGTTCTAATAGTTCTAATTTCTGACGTATAGTTCTAATAGTTCTCATTTCTGATGTATAGTTCTCATTTCTGATGTATAGTTCTAATAGTTATAATTTCTGATGTATAGTTCTAATAGTTCTCATTTCTGATGTATAGTTCTCATTTCTGTATAGTTCTAATAGTTCTCATTTCTGATGTATAGTTCTCATTTCTGACGTATAGTTCTAATAGTTCTCATTTCTGACGTATAGTTCTAATAGATATAATTTCTAACGTATAGTTCTAATAGTTCTCATTTCTGATGTATAGTTCTCATTTCTGATGTATAGTTCTAATAGTTCTCATTTCTGATGTATAGTTCTAATAGTTCTCATTTCTGACGTATAGTTCTAATAGATATAATTTCTAACGTATAGTTCTAATAGTTCTCATTTCTGACGTATAGTTCTAATAGTTCTCATTTCTAATAGTTCTCATTTCTGATGTATAGTTCTAATAGTTCTCATTTCTGATGTATAGTTCTAATAGTTCTAATTTCTGACGTATAGTTCTAATAGTTCTCATTTCTGACGTATAGTTCTAATAGTTCTCATTTCTGACGTATAGTTCTAATAGTTCTCATTTCTGATGTATAGTTCTAATAGTTCTCATTTCTGACGTATAGTTCTAATAGATATAATTTCTAACGTATAGTTCTAATAGTTATCATTTCCGATGTATAGTTCTAATAGTTCTCATTCTGACGTATAGTTCTAATAGATATAATTTCTAACGTATAGTTCTAATAGTTCTCATTTCTGATGTATAGTTCTAATAGTTCTCATTTCTGATGTATAGTTCTCATTTCTGATGTATAGTTCTCATTTCTGACGTATAGTTCTAATAGATATAATTTCTAACGTATAGTTCTAATAGATATAATTTCTAACATATAGTTCTAATAGTTCTCATTTCTGATGTATAGTTCTCATTTCTGATGTATAGTTCTAATAGATATAATTTCTAACGTATAGTTCTAATAGTTCTCATTTCTGATGTATAGTTCTCATTTCTGACGTATAGTTCTCATTTCTGTATAGTTCTAATAGTTCTCATTTGATGATGTAATAGTTCTCATTTCTGATGTATAGTTCTAATAGTTCTCATTTCTGATGTATAGTTCTCATTTCTGACGTATAGTTCTAATAGTTCTCATTTCTGATGTATAGTTCTAATAGATATCATTTCTAACGTATAGTTCTAATAGTTCTCATTTCTGATGTATAGTTCTCATTTCTGATGTATAGTTCTAATAGTTCTCATTTCTGATGTATAGTTCTAATAGTTCTCATTTCTGACGTATAGTTCTAATAGTTCTCATTTCTGACGTATAGTTCTAATAGTTCTCATTTCTGATGTATAGTTCTAATAGTTCTCATTTCTGATGTATAGTTCTAATAGATCTCATTTCTGATGTATAGTTCTAATAGTTCTCATTTCTGATGTATAGTTCTCATTTCTGATGTATAGTTCTCATTTCTGACGTATAGTTCTAATAGATATAATTTCTAACGTATAGTTCTAATAGATATAATTTCTAACATATAGTTCTAATAGTTCTCATTTCTGATGTATAGTTCTCATTTCTGATGTATAGTTCTAATAGATATAATTTCTAACGTATAGTTCTAATAGTTCTCATTTCTGATGTATAGTTCTCATTTCTGACGTATAGTTCTAATAGATATAATTTCTAACGTATAGTTCTAATAGTTCTCATTTCTGATGTATAGTTCTCATTTCTGATGTATAGTTCTAATAGTTCTCATTTCTGATGTATAGTTCTCATTTCTGACGTATAGTTCTAATAGTTCTCATTTCTGACGTATAGTTCTAATAGATATAATTTCTAACGTATAGTTCTAATAGTTCTCATTTCTGATGTATAGTTCTAATTTCTCATTTCTGACGTATAGTTCTCATTTCTGATGTATAGTTCTAATAGATATAATTTCTAACTTATAGTTCTAATAGTTCTCATTTCTGACGTATAGTTCTAATAGTTCTAATTTCTAACGTATAGTTCTAATAGATATCATTTCTGATGTATAGTTCTAATAGTTCTCATTTCTGATGTATAGTTCTCATTTCTGATGTATAGTTCTAATAGTTATCATTTCTGATATATAGTTCTCATTTCTGACGTATAGTTCTCATTTCTGACGTATAGTTCTAATTTCTGAATTCTTACAGATTTATTCACATTTGCCATTACATAATTCCTATTTGGAAAATGACTACTAATGCTCCATATTTTACAATATATTCCCAGGTCTAGTGCACATCAGGGATGTGCAGATGTGAATACAAGCTGAGAGATTCTCTCTCTCTCTCTCTATTAATTTCAAACAGAGAATAAGAGATGAACGAGTCCAAAGGTCTTTTGTAGCATTGCACTCAACAGCATGGCTTCATTTCAATATGAAAGTCCCGGCTGCGGTGAGCGGTGCATTGGTGCTCATTGGTGCCCCATTGCTCAGATGTTCATTCAGTAAACTCTTTGTGTATGTATGATACCGCTCTGAGGTAAAGCTCTCTCCTCCTCATCCATTTGCTGCAGATTCATTCATATGTTAGTCTTTATGAGATGAGAATTTCAGCAGACAGTCTAAATTTGCCCTGGGAAATCCCAGACATAGGGCAGCAGCATTAGGTCTGGGGATCATGTAGAGTTTTCTTGGCCACTTCGACAGTGTAAGGGGCAAACATTGGGGAGGGTCCTCTTCAGACAGACAACTCTCCCAACGTATCACAAAATTTGGGTAGATGGGGCTTAAAATGTGGGCGGGAATTGTACTCATGAAGAATAATCCCCTACTCATGAAGAATAATCTCCTCTGAAACATGACAGAAGCGGACACGATGCGGAGGCAGATAGCTTGGCTAATTTTAGCCACAGACAGTTAATGGTTGTAAAATTGTTACGCTAACATCATAGCGCATGCAAACTACTCACTGTCAAATACACTCATTGAAAATATCCTCTCCAAGCTCCATCAAGCTAGCTACCAATTTTGTGTCCGATGGGACTGTTTATGGAAAGACATTAACGGATAAGGTTCTAGACAGATTTCTTGCACTCATCCCATTACCGCCTCTTCCTCTCTGCCCAACTGACACTGGTCGTTGTACAAATGTGTATACTGGCGCATTGGTGACATTGTGGGAGGGAACCCATCTGTCTAGTCTAGAATCTAGACAGATAGACTATTCAACATTTTTTACAGAGTTTGCAAGTACTCCAGCATTAGCTTAATCATGCTCAATTAATGTGATATTATCAGATTAGTTTGTTGATAACGCATTCATTTATCATGATTAACATGAAGCGTAGAATAAAAACCTGCTTACACAGGGGTCCCCCACCAGGACTGAGAGCTACAAATGTAGGTGACCTCCTTATAACACCGTACCTGGCAGTTCAGTCTCTGCTGTGTATCCTGCCATTTAGCACAAGGAAAATTAAATTAAGGACAAGCCGGGTTTGGTTCTGTCTCGTGTTTAATCGGAGCGACGAGAGATGCTCTTATAATGTTTTTATTTCCCATGGCAACAAGGTTTTCCTGCAAACCTCAACAGGAGGGCGTTCCAAATGACACCCTATTCCCTACATAGTGCACTACTTTTGATCAGATTCCTATGGGCCTTGGTCGAAAGTAATACACTGAATAGGGAATAGGGTGCCATTTGGAATGCTGCCTTGCTGTGACCGGCATTGCCTTTGAGGTGGTTTGGCCCTAATAGTTTTTTCCACACCTTCTCATTCTCAGACAGTTAGAACACACCGGAGGAGGATGACTGTAAAGCCAACACTTTATGGGCCAGTGATGTCGCCTTCAGTTTGCTGTTTCTAAGAAATACTATAAACAAGAATTAATGGGTTCAAACACTATTTAGGGTATTTCACATACTTTCAAATACATTTGGAAGTTAGTATTTCAATATTTTTTGGGGGGAAAAACAAGCAGTTGAATATTGGAATTTATTTGGAAATACACTTGGGTGTCACGTTCGTCGTATGGAGGAGTCCAAGGTGCAGCGTGATATGAATACATCTTCTTTAATAAGACGAAGAACACTTAAACAAACTATACAAAATAACAAGACGACCGTGAAGCTATACTATACATGTGCATACACAGGCAACTAGACAGACAATAACCCACAAAATACCCAAAGCAGATGGCTGCCTAAATATGGTTCCCAATCAGAGACAACGATAAACGCCTGCCTCTAATTGAGAACCAATCTAGGCAACTGTAGACATATATAAAACACCTAGATGATAAAAAAACCCATAAACCTACAAAACCCCTAGACAGTACAAAAACACATACATCACCCATGTCACTCCCTGACCTAACCAAAACAATAAAGAAAACAAAGAATACTCAGGTCAGGGCGTGACATTGGGAAGTATTTGAAAATACTCAAATACACTGACTGGAATACACTCCCATGCATTTAACCCAGATATTTGAAAATAGTATTTGAAATAAGTATTTGAAGATACTTTCAAATAGTAAGCTCTTTACAGAACATTTTTATACTATCAAATACTTCCAATAGAAGTATTATTATTATTATTATTATTATTATTATTATTTGAAAATACTGAAATACACAGAAAATAAGTGTTTAAATAACAAATACCCAAATACACATCTATTTGAATCCAGTCTGATGTATTGAGAAGTTGACGTAGATGTGGACACCTTATTTAAGCTTGATGTGGAAGACAAAAGTGTGTTGCTAAAGTAACCTTCAGCACATGTAATTATGTAAATTATTTTGTAACCGTATGTCCTAAAATAATGGAGAATCATTCCAGACTGTTATCTAGGGCTGGGAATTGCCAGGGGCCTCACGATACGATATTATCACCATACTTAGGAACTGATTCTATATGTATTGTGATTCGATACTGCAATTTTATTGCGATTCGAAATGGCTAAAATATTGCTCAGTATTTATGCTCAGTATTGTATGTCACTATATGTATTGTTTTGGCATGTTGTCTAAACTCCCAACCCTTAGCATAACCACTCACTAGCATGAACATAACCTTACCCTAACCCTAACGCGAATCGGCTTTGGTAACCTTAACCACTTACAGTGCCTTCAGAAAGTATTCACACCCCTTGACTGAATTTAAAATGACTACATTTAGATTGTATTGGTCACTGGCCTACCCCATAATGTAAAAGTGGAATTATGTTTTTCTAAATGTTTAAAACTTAATCAAAAATGAAAAGCTATGAAATGTCTTCAGTCAATAAATGTTTAACCCTTTGTTATGGCATGCCTATGTAAGTTCAGGAGTAAAAATGTGCTTAACATGGACACACTAATGGTGTTTAACATGATTTTTGAATGACTACCTAATCTCTGTACCCCACACATAAAATTATCTGTAAGGTCCCTCAGTTGATCAGTGAATTTCAAACACAGATTCAACCACAAAGACCAGGGAGGTTTTCCAATGCCTTGCTTTGGTAAAAAAATGCCTCGCATTGGTAAAAAAAAAGCTGACATTGAATTGTATCAATACACCCAGTTGCTACAAAGATACAGGTGTCCTTCCTAACTCAGTTGCCGGAGAGGAAGGAAACAGCTCAGGGATTTCACTTTAAAATAGTTACGGAGTTTCATGGCTGTGAAACTATAGCATTGTAGTTTCTCCACAATACTAACCTAATTGACAGAGTGAAAAGAAGGAAACCTGTACATAATAAAAATATTCCAAAACATGCATCCTGTTTGCAACAAGACACTAAAGTAATACTGCAAAAAAATGTAGCAAAGCATTAACTTTTTGTCCTGAATACAAAGTGTTATGTTTGGGGCAAATCCAAAACAAGACATTCCTGAGTTTCACTCTCCATATTGTCAAGCATAGTGTCGACTGCATCATGTTATGGGAATGCTTGTAATCGTTAAGGACACGTTTTTCAGGATAAAACATTTACGGAATGTAAAGCACAAGGAAATTCCTAGGGGGAAACCTGGTTTTGTCTGCTTTCCTCCAGACAATGGGTGATTAATTCATCTTTCAGCAGGAAAATAACCTGAAACACAATGCCAAATCTACGCTGGAGTTGCTTACCAAGAAGACTGTGAATATTCCTGAGTGGCCGAGTTACAGTTTTAACTTAAATCTGCTTGAAAGTTGATGGCAATACCTGAAAATGGTTGTCTAGCAATGATCAACAACCAATTTGACAGAGATTAAAGAATTTGGAAAAGAACAATGGGCAAATGTTGCACAATCCAGGTGTGCAACGCTCTTAGAGACCTACCCAGAAAGACTCACAGCTCTTAGAGACTTACCCAGAAAGACTCACAGCTCTTAGAGACCTACCCAGAAAGACTCACAGCTCTTAGAGACTTACCCAGAAAGACTCACAGCTCTTAGAGACCTACCCAGAAAGACTCACAGCTCTTAGAGACTTACCCAGAAAGACTCACAGCTCTTAGAGACCTACCCAGAAAGACTCACAGCTCTTAGAGACTTACCCAGAAAGACTCACAGCTCTTAGAGACCTATCCAGAAAGACTCACAGCTCTTAGAGACCTACCCAGAAAGACTCACAGCTCTTAGAGACCTACCCAGAAAGACTCACAGCTCTTAGAGACCTACCCAGAAAGACTCACAGCTCTTAGAGACTTACCCAGAAAGACTCACAGCTCTTAGAGACTTACCCAGAAAGACTCACAGCTCTTAGAGACCTACCCAGAAAGACTCACAGCTCTTAGAGACCTACCCAGAAAGACTCACAGCTCTTAGAGACTTACCCAGAAAGACTCACAGCTCTTAGAGACCTACCCAGAAAGACTAACATATTGTTGAATATTTAGAAAGATACTGCTATTCAGAGACTTACCCAGAAAGACTCACAGCTCTTAGAGACCTACCCAGAAAGACTCACAGCTCAGAGACCTACCCAGAAAGACTTACAGCTCTTAAAAACTAAAAGACAGAAAGACTCACAGCTCTTATGAGACATACCCAGAAAGACTCACAGCTCTTCCAGAGACCTAGAAGAAAGACTCACAGCTCTTAGAGACTTAGACAGAAAACAGCAGCTGTATCAATGCAAAGTTGATTCCATCTGTTGAATTTTTCGAACAAGATACTGTATTGAATGTTTAATATTTAAAAAACATGTTTATTTTTTATTTATTTTTTCTAATTTTTCTTCCTTTGTCATGACACTATTTTGTGTAGATCTTTCATTAGCTCAATTAAATGTTTAATCCAAACGGAGAAAAGTAGATCGATCACACCCGCATATAAATACTAGCCATTAAGTGAAGTGTAGAATTTTCAAAGAAAAATGGACCATGGTCCTATTTATTTACAGAGATTATATAGAAAACCTTTGTGCTTTAATTTTTGACAACAAGTTTGTAGAAACATTGAAGGAATATAAGGATTCACCTCAGCTCTTTGAGACTCATCAAAGGGTCTGAATAATTGAAAATATTTCTGTTTTTCATTTTGAAGGACAACTGAGAAAGATAAATTAAAAGCCTGTTTTCACTTTTGCTGGGGGGTCTGAGGAAATTTATTTTTATTGAATCAACTTTTTGAATAGCATGTAATGTAACAAAATGTGAAGTCAGGGGTCTGAATAAAAGCCACTGTATTTAATTGTTATGAAATAGCATTAGAGAATCTGAGCGGTGACTTTGTCTCAGATGCATGATGAACGGCTGAACTTGTATGTCCTCGATGAAGCTTGCTTTTGCCAATATTACACGAGGAATATATAGCAAGAGGATTTCGGAACTATCCAGATTTAGACAGTCAATTGAAACAGAGAGTCAAGTCATTTATTGCATTTTCCGTGGCATTGTTGATCCCACTAATGTTGAACATCTTCACCAATAAAATGATGAGCACTGGACAGGCCATGCATGTTTGCACACAGGACGAGAAAAAGCTCTGTGTATACCCAACCTGGCCATATTTATTCAGCAGGAGTCCTTCGCAGGATAGCTCAAGTTGGTAGAGCATCCCATTCAGAACCAATTGCTTTTATCAGGGAAAAAGTGGGTTCTGATTTTCACGCTGTTGAATGTTTGCAACACATGACTGTCAATTTTGTTTTTCTTAGAAATGTCCGTTGATGTTTTTTATGGCTGTGATATTTGTATTATATTATGAGAACATTGATTTTGTTACTTGAAGAGTTTCTTGAGTTGGTGCCAATGATGGACACCACAACAAATGTGGACATTTTCGGTCTGTCTCTCTGGTGGATGAGAGTGGACTGGTCCGCGCTGTCAGCCTGTATTTAGGCTCTCCCATCCATGATAGAGAAAGTATGCAGGTCTAGCTCTCCCACAAAGAGATAGTTGTACAAGCCCTTAATGGAGGAGATAGCATTACTGGTCATTTCACAGATGCAGAGGAGGCATTGTGTTGCAAGTCACTGAAAATCGACCACGTCATGGAGGTGGTTGATTCATGTACGGTCACTCCCACAGATAAATTTCATCCGGTCCAGGGTCTGAACCACAGATCAGATTTGACGGTCTAGGCTCTCCCACAGATGGAGATACATTACCCACAGCCTAGGCTCTCCCACAGATAGAATAGCATGATGGTTAAGCTCCAACAGATGTGAAATAGGCATTTCTTTGTCTACGAGAATTTTCAATCCCAGTGAAATAACTGACAATCATGGAGAAAAATCTGTAAGACCGGTTTAATGGAATTAGTCAAAGACTCAGGAATGGCACGGGACCTTGCATTCTTGGTTGATATTATTGAACACTTGAACAATCTGAACAAAATGTTGCAAGGCCAGAACCAAGTTGTCACACAGTTTTCTGACAACATACATGCATTTAAGTTGAAGCTGACTTCCACTGTGGGAGATGCAACTCCACACAAATGGCAACCCTGTCATTTCCCCTGTCAAAGAGTGGTGTCTTAGAAATGATGCGGACATGAAACGGTACAAAGACAAAATTGCACAAACTACTCCGGGAGTTTTGACAAACAGTTTTCAGGTATTTGGTGAACTAGAGACAGAATTTTCAGTTTTACGCTCACCTTCCACAGTTAAAGGTATCTGATCTGCCACTCAAACATTCAGCTAGAGATAATTGACAAACAGTAGGTGATCCTAGATTTCCCACAAACAGTAGGTATCCAAATTCCACACAAACTGTAGGTCTGGACAGATTTTATCAGTATATACTACCACATCTCCCACAAATTAACAGCCCTCCACTGCAAAAAGGTTTTGTGCATGTTCCACACAACCTACCTTTGTGAACAAATTTTCTCAGTGATGAATATCAATGAAACAAATCCTACGTTCATAGGCTCACAAACAAGCATCCTAAATGACATTCTGAAAGTGACAGTAGGTCAGGACATGACACCTGGTGTTGATGCTTCTTGTACAGGCCTAAAAGATGTTCCAAGTTTCAGGTACAAATACAAGTCCATGCTACTAGGACTAACACCTTTAAAATGCTGCCTTAGTACTGTTTGCTTGAAAGAATACAGCTCTGTGAAGATGAATCCTTACTGTGGTGATTTAAAAAATGTGCACTTTAATGTTAGTCAGCAGCTTAAAACAAAATCATCAGATGGAATTCTACTGTTCATACAACTACAATTAAATTTTCAGTATGTATTGTATGTGTATGTATGTTTCATGTATGAAGTTTACAGATTTATCAGGACATAATAACACTTTCATCATTACACATTTAAAATCACTAGAGATAGTTTGTAAGGTGTACACAGGGATTACATTTAGATTTTATAGACGTATGTGTAAGGTCTTTAGAAAATTCCTATTCTCCCACAAAAGTCTCATTTAATCTTAAAGTGCATTACTATAGGCTTCCCACAGATACCAGATAAAGTTTTGTGCCTTTGTACAATCAGTGGGATCCCACAGATGCAATGCATGTACGGTATGAATCTAAAAGATAAATAGCACATTTGCTCTCCCACAGGAAATAGCATGTAGGTATGTTTCAGATAGAAATGTTTTGTAAAAGGATAGTTCATTAAATTTCTATATTTTCCTAAGTTCTTGTGCTACGGTAGCATGTCTTTACACCAAAACAAAGAGAAAGACATGTTATTTAGGTTATTTAGAGATAGCATGTATGGTATAATTTCCCACAATAGAGTAGTATATCGGCCCAGGCTGACATCTCCACAGATAGAGCCGTATGTGGCTCTCCCACAGATAGAGAAATGAGTTAGGACTCCCCAGCTGGATATGAATGTTTAATTTCCAACAGAAAAACATGTTTATTTTTTATTTATTTTTTACAATTGTTTTGAATTTTTAGGCTTCCAACAGATTTGTCATGACGGACTATTTTGTGTAGATCTTTGACAATTTTCACCTCAATTAAACCATTTTAATCCCACTTTGTAACACAACATAATAAGTGGAAAGACTTCCACTTGACAGAATATTTTCCTTGGACTGAACCTACAGACTTAAACTTACTCAACCACTCACTAGCATGCCTAACCATTGTCGACACACCCGCATATAAATACTAGATCCACAGGGCAGTCGGGAAACAATAGAGAAATATGCCTCGACACATTCCAGTCTCAGAGCTGTACGGACAGCAGGAACGGACGATTCCTTCGACCTCATGGCTTGGTTTTTGCTCTGACATCCACTGTCAACTGTGGGAATATAGACAAGTAGGCCTTTCTAAATAATGTCCAATCAATTTAATTTACCAGCAGGTGGAAACTCCAATCAAGACATGATTTAATGAAACATCTCAAGGATGGCGCAATGGAAACGGAGGAAATTCAATGAGCTCAACGGTCCAGCACGTCTCAGACGGCAACTCCCTCTCCTCAGGGTCTCCCAATCCACTAATATGAAGAAGGCATGTTCTGATTTTTCATTTGGAATACATTTGACAAAAAAATCTAAAAGCGAAGAAAGGGCTTTTCACTTTGTCATTAAGGGGATAGTGTGTAGATTGTTGACGGAATTTATTTTTATTGAATCAATTTTTGAATAGCATGTAATGTACCAAAATGTGGAAAAAGTCAAGGGGTCTGAAGGAACTTTCCAAAGGCACTGTATTTATGCTGTTATGTGACAAGAATATGAGCATTTCTTAATCTGCGTTTGGTTGTGCGCTTAAGTTGATAGACTATTACGATGTGAGACAGGAAAGAGCATCACTACAATTGTGTCATATCCTCACAGGAAATCATCCAACGTGATCCATTGTTAGATCCCACAATGTTGAACATCATTACGTGTAGTTGAATCTTCACCAATAAAATGATGCTTCACGCAAGAGTGGTTCAACACCGGGATGCATGTTTGCACAGCCCATGATAGAACAGCCAGGAGGAAACAGGAACGAGAAAAAGCTCTGTGTATACATAGGTATTGTACCTGTTTAGTCTTCCCCAGAATGTCAACCCACAACACTAATTCGGGTATCATTCCCACAGAAGAACTAAACATGTACGGGTAAAGATCAGGCTTGCAGTTCTTGCTACCCAAAGAAATAAAACGCGAAAGGATGGAAAACAATGATATGTGCAATTACACCTCCCATTCAGAACCAATTGCTTTGGTATGTGGAAAAACCGCTATGCAACCATCAGCTCTCCACTCAGCGGATGTTGAACTTTTTGCAACTACTCACATTGTCTTTCGCTCAATTTTGTTTTCTTAGAAATGTCCGTTGATGTTTTTTACGGCTCTCCCAGATTTTTGTGTTTGGTTTTATCGTTTTAGAACTCATTGATTTAGTATCTCTTCTTTAATATCTGTTCTAGGCCCTCCACATAGAGAACACGTGACGGTCTAAGCTCTCCCACAGATGTAGATAGCATGTACGGTCTAGGCTCTCCCACAGATAGAGATATCATGTACGGTCTAGGCTCTCCCACAGATGGAGATACCATGTACGGTCATAGGCTCTCCCACAGATAGAGATAGCATGTACGGTCTAGGCTCTCCCACAGATAGAGATAGCATGTACGGTGAAAAAATAGGCTCTCCCACAGATAGAGATAGCATGTACGGTCTAGGCTCTCCCACAGATGGAGATTCCATGACCAAACGGTCTAGCTCTCCCAAGATAGAGATAGCATGTACGGTCCAGGCTCTCCCACAGATAGAGATAGCATGTACGGTCTAGGCTCTCCCACAGATGGAGATACCATGTACGGTCTAGGCTCTCCCACAGATGGAGATACCATGTACGATATCCACGCAGGGGCGCAGAGTACCGTAACAAAGAACCCCGCCCGGCCGGGAGAGGAAGAAGGCTGCTCTCCCACAGATAGAGATAGCATGTATGGTATAGGCTCTCCAACAGATGGAAATCATTTCGAGATTACGTTCGGGAGCCGACAGAATTAGTCAACCCCAGGTGATAATAACTGACAATCAATAGCTCTGACCAATCCCGGATCTGGAAGAAGGAGTTTAATACTAAGAGTCAAAGACTCAGTTTATTCTCCGGCACTCCTGTCAAATCGCCAGGTTCCTCCTGAGAATGGGGACAAAGAAATCCATTTTATAGGCAGACATTAAGCACTTCACACAAAGATAAGTTCCAGGATAGGATAGAATTACAAGACCATTAATAGAAGGATTATGACCTAGCCAGGGATGACCCAAAACAACAGGTGTGAAAGGTGAGGAAAAATCAAAAAGAAATAGTCTCACTGTGGTTACCAGATACTGTGAGAGTTATAGTGTCTCAAATCTGATACTTGACTACCATCTCAAACAGTAGGCTATCCTAACTGTCTGAAAGGAATGTTACTTCCACACAAACAGTAGGTATCCTACGCACATACTTCCACACAAACAGTAGGTATCCTATGCACATACTTCCACACAAACAGTAGGTATCCTACGCACATCCACTTCCACACAAAGATGAAGAGAGTAGCGTCACCATAGCCCTCCGCTTACTGATGGGCTCTGGCCTCTTACTGGACATGAATTAACAAAATGTCCATCAAATCCGCAATAGAGGCACAGTTGGTGATCCTCCGTTCCC
This sequence comes from Oncorhynchus gorbuscha, assembly GCF_021184085.1. Lineage (NCBI taxonomy): Eukaryota > Metazoa > Chordata > Actinopteri > Salmoniformes > Salmonidae > Oncorhynchus > Oncorhynchus gorbuscha. The sequence goes on along the minus strand of NC_060183.1, from coordinate 76,022,528 downwards.
TCTTCCACACAAACATAGGTATCCTCCCAGCTGCATGGGCTCAGTCACACAAACAGAGGTGAGTTGTATGCGGAGCAGGAAACACCTTCTCCGTAGTTCTCACCACTGTGAAGATCACTACCCGGATGGCGACAGTTCAAAGAGTCCACACTGGAAGGAACCCTTGAGAGAGAACTCATCTTTGACCACTGTGTGGAGTTCCTCCAGAGGCCTAACCAGGTCGTTCCAGTCCAAACACAGTTGAAACTGTTCCGTTTTTTTCGATCACCTTGGCATAGGGAAGTTCAAATCCTAAAGCCTCCCCACCAAAAACTGCTCAAAAACAATCTCTGTTTTTAAAGTTCAGATACATTGTTTAGAACAATTCTGACTCCCAAAACTACACACATCATCAGATTATAAGTGAAATGATTCTAATCAATTTCATACAATTATAAGGTTTCAGAGTGGAATTATTTTATCATTATCTTTCAACATATACATTATTTTATCAGGTTCTAGGCTCTCCCAGGCCAGATAGAGATAGCATGAGACGAAGACTCTGGAACTCTCCACAGATAGAGAAGCATGAGCGGCCAGGCTCTCCCACAGCATAGAGCAGCAGCATGTCGTGTCTAGCATGGCTCTCCCACAGATAGAGATAGCATGTATGGTATAGGCTCTCCCACAGATAGAGGTGAATGAGGACCAAATAGGCTCTCCCACAGAGTATTTAATGGAGAATAAGCATTTACAAAACAAAAGGCATAATCTCCCAAAGATAGAACAGACTGGAGCATGTATGAGAACTGCAGGGCTCTCGGGAAGGCACAGATAGCAGATCAGCACCTGCTCACCACGGCATCTGAGGGAAACACAACAGATAGGGCAAAACATAGACACAGCACGGTGAATTATAGATGAGGATCCCACAGATGGGGAAACAAGGAGAGAAATAGGGACTCTAATCAGATAAAGATAGCATGAACAGGTATAGGCTCTAAACAGATAGAGATAGCATGGAGCAGGTAAGGCTTTCCAGAGAGAAGAGATAGCATGAGGTATAGGCTCTCCAGAACAGATAGAGATAGCATGTACGGTATAGGCTCTCCCACAGATAGAGATGGGAAGCAGGTACAAGACATGTATTAATGACAAAACATGCTTTCCCACAGATAGAGATAGCATGTACGGTATAGGCTCTCCCACAGATAGAGATAGCATGTACGGTATAGGCTCTCCCACAGATAGAGATAGCATGTACGGTATAGGCTCTCCCACAGATAGAGATAGCATGTACGGTATAGGCTCTCCCACAGATAGAGATAGCATGTACGGTATAGGCTCTCCCACAGATGGAGATAGCATGTATGGTATAGGCTTTCCAACAGATAGAGATAGCATGTACGGTATAGGCTCTCCCACAGATAGAGATAGCATGTATGGTATAGGCTTTCCAACAGATAGAGATAGCATGTACCGTCTAGGCTCTCCCACAGATAGAGATAGCATGTACGGTATAGGGTAGATATTGACCTCTGATCATGACCATATATTTTATGGTAAATTGTGACATAGTGCAACAATCTCTAGCTCGTTGTATCTCATTTGTGGTTAAAGATCAGGGATTGTTAGCATATAACCAGAACCGACCCAGTGTTTGCTGAGTTGTGACTGCACAGCAGTTCCTTAGATATGTCAATACACTGTAAGACTTACACATTTACATGTTTATTTATTTAACTAGGCAAGTCAGTTAAGAACTAATTCTTATTTACAATGACGGCCTACCAAAAGGCAAAAGGCCTCCTACGGGGACTGGGATTAAAAATACAATACAAATATTGGACAAAACACACATCACGATAACAGAGACACCACAACAATACATAAAGAGAGACCGTAACATGAGAACAATCACTATAGGTATTTTTCAGTCTTTACCACTGTAGATCTTTAATCAGTAATGTGATGATTTGTGATGGAGTTGTTATGTGTGTAGCTGTTGTTTAATTCCTACCCAGCAGGGGGCCTCATTGGTTGGTTTTTAAATCACGTCTCCCAATAGGTAAACTGTATTAGCCCCATGTTCAGGATTATATAGACTTATTGTTTAATTTAACACCCTACTAAGGTATTCGTTTTTCCTCTTGATCATATCATAATCAACTTTAACCGGTTGAATGTAGACACAAATATACTACTTTTGTGTTACAATTTTCATAAATATTGTATTAAAATATGCAAATGAGGCACTATCTCATTACATATGCACATAGTTGCATATCCCGCAAATCCATTTTTCTGGACACTAAGTCTAAATATTTTCTGAATATAAGTCTGAAGAAAATATCTAACCACATAGGATAACCACATCAAAGTTGGTGAATGCTTCTGAAGCTGATAAATTGTTTGACTACCAAACATCTAACTTCTATTTAGACCCAATCACCATCTCTTAAAAGTCAATTACTACATATAGTTCAGTTTGTCTGTGAAACAGTAATATAGCCAGAAATTTGTTGGTGGGTGGGCCTACAGATTCTATAGGGCGGAGCCTATAGATTCTATTGGGGGGGCCTACAGATTCTATAGGTGGAGCCTACATATTCTATAGGGAGCCTACATATTCTATAGGGGGGCGCCTACAGATTCTATAGGGGGGCCTACATATTCTATAGGTGGAGCCTACATATTCTATAGGGGGAGCCTATATATTCTATAGGGGAGCCTACAGATTCTATGGGGGGGTACAGATTCTATAGGGAGGCCTACATATTCTATAGGTGGAGTCTACAGATTCTATAGGGGAGCCTACAGATTCTATAGGGGGTACAGATTCTATAGGGGGCCTACAGATTCTATAGGGGGAGCCTACAGATTATATCGGGGAGCCTACAGATTCTATAGGGGGTACAGATTCTATAGGGGGGGGTGGCTACAGATTCTATAGGGGAGCCTACAGATTCTATAGGGGGGCCTACAGATTCTATAGGTGGGGCCTACAGATTCTATAGGGGAGCCTACAGATTCTATAGGTGGGGCCTACAGATTATATAGGGGAGCCTACAGATTCTATAGGTGGAGCCTACAGATTCTATAGGGGGTACAGATTCTATAGGGGGGCCTACAGATTCTATAGGGGAGCCTACAGATTCTATAGGGGAGCCTACAGATTCTATAGGGGGTACAGATTCTATAGGGGGTGGCTACAGATTCTATAGGGGAGCCTACAGATTCTATAGGGGGCCTACAGATTCTATAGCGGGAGCCTACAGATTCTATAGGGGGTACAGATTCTATAGGGGGCCTACAGATTCTATAGGGGAGCCTACAGATTCTATCGGGGGAGCCTACAGATTCTATAGGGGGTACAGATTCTATAGGGGGTGGCTACAGATTCTATAGGGGGAGCCTACAGATTCTATAGGGGGCCTACAGATTCTATAGCGGGAGCCTACAGATTCTATAGGGGGTACAGATTCTATAGGTATGGCCTACAGATTCTATAGAGGGGGCCTACAGATTCTATAGGGGAGCCTACAGATTCTATAGGGGGGTACAGATTCTATAGGTAGGGCCTACAGATTCTATAGGGGGAGCCTACAGATTCTATAGGTAGGGCCTACAGATTCTATAGGGGGGAGATACAGTTTCTATAGGGGGGCTGCCTGCTGACCATTCTACAAATTCTGCCTCGAGGCAAAGAGAACATGTTGCAGTTTTATTAGTTGATCTCATGCTATTCTACACATTTTGCCATGAGGCTGAGAAAAGATTAATACTAAAATGTGTTGTGTGTTGCCTGTGATAAAGGCACTGGATTATGAGCTGTCTTGTTTGCTAAATGGACAACTGAAGTAGGCTGTGGCATGGAGCATATAGCCATAGAACCACAGTGACATACTGTATGCCTTAATGCAGTCATATTCTTGGCTTATCTGGGGTGTGGCTTTCAGTTAGATATTTTTGGCCACCCATCCCATAAGAGTGAATGTCATTCCAGTGCACTGCTTACTATGAATTCTATCTGTTTGTTTTTGCATGTTTAGGTAAAAAGACAATGTCCCATTTGGAACAATGACAAGTAGAGAGCATACATTTTAAAAATATATATTTTTGTTGCTCAATCTGATTGGGTGGGCCTGGCTCTCCGTGCCTATGAAATGGGCTTTTAATTTGTGTGATTCAATGTAGTGAGGGTTGAAATTATGGATGTATGTCCATTTTTAAAAGTGGTTAAAATCATAACATTTTGATGATGTTAGCATGTTAAAAAATATATATAATATGAATGGCCCAAAATACCATAACTCAAAATTGAAGAGTAAATGATTTTGTACTTTCTTTACTTGTGGTACCTGGTCTGGAATTGTCTCTGAAAAATAGAAAGTCAGAACTGTATGACTTGACTGTCCTATATCCCATACGTTTAGTTGTTTAGAAAAAAAATGTAACAGTCAGTCCTGACAAGTACCGCTGATTCCGAATCATTCTTGTGATGACGTTTTCAAATTGTCAATAAGTGAATTTGGACACGAGGTGCCTTTAGTGTGCTTGCTAATTTTGTTCTATTCAGCTCTGCCGTTACCTTCGGAGGTAGAGCAGTTACTAGGACATGAAAGGGAAGTTGTATGCATCAGCAGGCAGGATGTCGTGCGTGGCTCCCCTCTCTGGCTGGAAGAGGCCTAGGAAAGCCAGGTTGGGCACTAGGTTACAATTGAAAAATAATTTGTCTTCGGGGAGGTGCTTGGGAGATTCAAGGTTAGACTCAAGGTGAAAACGGAGGTTTGACTTGGGGTGAAACTGAAGGTGCTGGACCGTAGAGTGAAAGAAGAAGACATTTTTATGTCACCTGACATTTCATGTCACCTTGAATGTAGTTTGTACTGTAACATGATGACAGGCAGCCAGGTATAAGCCATTATTGGCATGTCTCTGTGCTCTTGGCAACAGAGCATCAGTTCATTTACTCAGCCATGTTGGCACTGGATGAGTCCAATCAATCATGTGTTGCTGCCGAACACATCACATTCTAGGTAGTCTATTTCTGATGGATGCATGTGAATTTCAGTGTAACACTAACCTGGGGGACTGTAGGCCACACTAGGGAGAACGTATGTTCATATCATGTCTATGTACAGTGTACCTGCTCTGCTTCCTACTTATTGTATACATATACACTGACTTCACCAAACATTAGGAACATCTTACTAATATTGAGTTGCACCTACCCCCTTCTGCCCTCAGAACAACCTCAATTCGTCGGGGCATGGACTCTACAAGGTTTCGAAAGAGTTCCACAGGGATGCTGTCCCATGTTGAATCCAATGCTTCCCACAGTCGTGTCAAGTTGGCTGGATGGCCTTTGGGTGGTGGACCATTCTTGATACTCACGGGAAACAGTTGAATGTGAAAAACCCAGAAGCATTGGAGTTCTTGACACAAACCAGTGCGCCCGGCACCTACTACCATACACCGTTCAAATCTTTGGTAACACTACTTCACACCCAGTGTCATAACATGTTATAACATGTTATGACACGGTCCTAATGATGTCATAAAAGCTGACACAACTTGTTGTAACATGTTATAATATGGCCATACCACTGTCATGACCAATATAGTTACACCTGTTGTGACATATATTGCGTTATTTTATGGCTGGTTATGACACCTACATAGGAGTGTTAAAACCCACAAAGCCTACCACACAAGGCAAAAACATTCCATTACACCCAATTTGTAAGTCGCTCTGGATAAGAGCGTGTGCTAAATGACTTAAATGTAAATGTAAATGATAGTCTACGTGTCAACAGTATGTTTATGTTAGCAAGAAGTTTCCTTTGTTTTAAAGTTTGTTTCTTAAATCCTTTGTTGTTGTTCTAATGAATTCTCTACTATCATGTTTTTTTCATCATATTTGAAATAACTTTATGAACACTGTCATGAAGCGTTATGACTATCCTGTGTCACTTTACTTGGACTAAGAAAATACACTTTATAACACTCAAGAAGCCTTATAACCGTCATAATCATATAAGCCAGATAGGCCTATCACTTCAGATAGCATTCAGACCCCTCTACATTTTCCACATTTTGTTACTTTACAGCTTTATGCTAACATTTATATCGTTTTTCCCTCATCAATCTACTCACAATACACCATAATGACAAAGTAAAAACAGGTTGAGACATTTTTGCAAATTTATAGAAATGTCACATTTAAATAAGTACTCAGACCCTTTACTCTGTACTTTGTTGAAGCACCTTTGACAATGATTACAGTATCGTTTCTTCTTGGGTATGACGCTACAAGTTTGGCACACCTGTATTTGGGGAGTTTCTCCCATTCTTCTCTACAGATCCTCTCAAGATCTGTCAGGTTGGATGGGGAGCATTGCTGCACAGCTATTTTCAGGTCTCTCCAGAGATATTTGATCGTGTTCAAGTCCGAGCTCTGGCTGGTCCACTCAAGGACATTCAGAGGCTTGTCCCAAAGCCACTCCTGCGTTGTCTTGGCTTTGTGCTTAGGGTCGTTGTCCTGTTGGAAGGTGAGCGTTCGCCCAGTCTGAGGTCCTGAGCGCTCTGGAGCAGGTTTTCATCAAGGACCTCTCTGTACTCTGTTACTTTCATCTTTGCTTCGATCCTGATTGGTCTCCCAGTCCCTGCTGCTGAAAAACATGTCCACAGCACGATTCTTCCACCACCATGCTTCACCGTAGGGATGGTGCCAGGTTTCCTCCGTACGTGATGCTTGGCATTCAGGCCAAATAGTTAATTCATGGTTTCATCAGACCAGAGAATCTGAGAGTCTTTAGGTGCTTTTTGGCAAACTCCAAACGGGCTGTCAAGTGCCTTTTACCGACCAGTGGTTTCCGTCTGGCCACTCTACCATAAAGGCCTGATTGGTGGAGTGCTGCACAGATGGTTGTTCTTCTGGAAAGTTCTCCCATTTCCGCAGTGGAACTCTAGAGCTCTGTCTGTGAACCATCGGGTTCTTAGTCACCTCTCTGACCAAGGCCCTTCTCTCCCGATTGCTCAGTTTGGCCAGGCGGCCAGCTCTAGGAATAGTCTTGGTGGTTCCAAACTTCTTCTATTTAGGAATGATGGAGGCCACTGTGTTCTTGGATCTATAATGCTGCAGAAATGTTCTGGTACCCTTCCCCAGATCTGTGCCTCGACACAATCCTCTCTCGGAGCTCTACAGACAATTCCTTCGACCTCATGGCTTTGTTTTTGCTAACATAAACATACTGTTGATCCGTAGGCTAGAGTGCAATGGAATGTTTTGCCTTGTGTGGTAGGTTTTATGGGTTTGGACACTCTTATGTAGGTGTCATAACCAGCCATAAAATAACACAATATATGCCACAATAAGTCTAAATATGTGTCATGACAGTGTTATGACCATATTATGACCTGGTTATGACCGTGTTATGACACTCGGTGTCAAGTAAATTGTTACCAAATCTTTTGTCTTGCCCATTCACCCTCTGAATGGCACACATATGCAATCCATGTCTCATTTGTCTCAAGGCTTAAAAATCCTGGTTTTCACCTTGATTCACCTGGTCAGTCTGTCACGGAAAGAGCAGGTGTTCTTAATGTTTTGTACACTCTGTGTACGATCTCCACAGAAACACAATATTGACATGGAGAAATACCCTGGACCAAATGTTGTTCATGGCAGATTGTAGTCTGTTTCTGTTCAATTTCCCACCATGCCACCTGCCTCAGTAATCCAGCAACCCTGCTGTTGGGCTCTACTTTCACACGTGACAACATGCCACCTGCCTCAGTAATCCAGCAACCCTGCTGTTGGGCTCTACTTTCACACGTGACAACATGCCACCTGCCTCAGTAATCCAGCAACCCTGCTGTTGGGCTCTACTTTCACACGTGGCAACATGCCACCTGCCTCAGTAATCCAGCAACCCTGCTGTTGGGCTCTACTTTCACACGTGACAACATGCCACCTGCCTCAGTAATCCAGCAACCCTGCTGTTGGGCTCTACTTTCACACGTAACAACATGCCACCTGCCTCAGTAATCCAGCAACCCTGCTGTTGGGCTCTACTTTCACACGTGACAACATGCCAACTGTCACTTCCGGAAACAGCAGCGAGCTATGAAAGTTTCTGATTTAATTTCACTTAGTGGTACATTCATTTCACTTCATGTCTACACATTACTCAGCTCAATTTATGCTTAGAAATCAAATGTTGTACCCTCACCTTAAACCTATTCAATGTGTCAGTTTTCCTAAAAATGATTTCGGCTTTGGAATTGAATTCATTATGCAGCTATTTGAGGTATGGGGTTGTGGGGATTGTAATGTGATTGTATTGTTTACACTTCTGCAACTTCTGCCAAGCTGAATGACATTTAGCACAGGTCTGAAGCTTCCTTCTAGATGGGTTGCCATGAGGTAATTTGTGTGTTGAGTGTTTGTGCTCACGTGGCTGGCATTGAGCTAGTGTTTTAGTGATGACTGTTGCTGAGAGACAGTGGCCTGTTTGCCTCTAGGTTGTAAAATGACGCGATAATGACGGTGAGAGGGTTGCCAGACTGTAGAGGTGAAGACGAGCAGAGAATGGATTTTAAATGCATCAAAGCACCAACAACACCATTTTCAATATGCAATTTATACCATGGACTTTATACCAAATCCATGGTATAAAGTGCATGGTATTAAGTCCATGGTACAAAGTGCATGGTATAAAGCCCATGGTATTAAGTCCATGGTACAAAGTGCATGGTATAAAGCCCATGGTATTAAGTCCATGGTATAAAGTCCATGGTATAAAGTGTATATTGAAATGGTGTTGTTGTTGGTGCTTTGATGCATTTAAAATTCATTCTCTGCTCGTCTTCACCTCTACAGTCTGGCAACCCTCTCACCGTCACAACCCTCTCACCACGGACTTAATACCATGCACTATATACCATGGACTTTATACCATGGACTTTATACCATGGACTTTATGCTTTTGTTTTCGGGCATTCGATCTACTTTCATGACAATATTCTAACCTCTTTTTAATGTCTACATTGGAGAAGAAAATGTCATGTAAATCCAGACGATTTAAATATGACTTATAATATTATACATACATATTTTATTTCTTCTACGAAACTCAGCTCTTAATACTTTTGAAGATGAGGACTGAAAAAGTATACATAATGTAGAGAGTAAAGAGATCTGTCTGTCATTTCTGAAGCGAGCTTTGGTGCGATAGTTACAGAGATAGAGATGGACTGTACTGTTGGCTCTATGACAAGGTCTCTATGACATTTCCTGACTACATCAGACATGCTCTAGCTAGCTAGGGTTGGGCTAATATCGTACCGTACGTTTAATGACCTGGAAACCTTTTAAGGTTTATGACACATGGGTGCTGGCCAAATTGAACATGCTCACTATAAAGTGATGTAACAGCCAGTAAGTGGCACATTTTCTTTGATCATGATATTTTACGGGTTTTGATTGGATGCATCAATTATGCAATCAGTAACACAAAATAAAAACTTGAAACAGATAGAATTGTATGAATTATGTTCATATGCTTTGAGATGTTTCAAATACATTAGAACGAGTACATAAAACCAAAATGTTAAACCATCGAGCATATGTCTTTGATAAGCCTGTTGAGGATATGCTAACCAGGAAGTAAGCATTACATTATGCAACACAACTTCAATGTTAGCAGCAATCCGAGGAATGTATATACATTTGACTCCTCATGAAAAGGGGATGTAATTTGCGTCTCACTATGTAGCAGGAGAATCCGGCTAACCATGATGAATGATGGTCTAAATTTAGCGCCCCCTGGGACTGTACCTCGGCTCCGATGAAAGATGCTGTACATGTGTCAAGACATCAGGGTTCAGGTCTAAATGGGTTTATAGGAATAATTGAGACACAGCATTACGGCCACATTTTCATTTATTCAGCACATGATAATAGCTTAGTAGGACAGGCTGGTAGATGGTGCAGGCCTACATTACATTATATTATGTTACGTTACATTATATTACACAGCTCTAGTTTGGAGTGGCAAACCTAAATTGGTTAAGTTTCATCAACTTAGAATTGTGTATTTATTATCAACTCAGTATTTTTCTCATCCACATATTGTGAATACTGTCGATTAAATGTCTTAAACGCTTTTTATAATTTGATCAAGATGCTGGGCCCAAGAAATCTTGCAATAATTTGCTTTGACACATACCTTAATTGATTCAGAACATTTGAATCCAAAATCCAAAACCATTAAACACAAAGAAACAAGGGTAGACAATAAGGATATATGAGTGTTTCTCTTCCAGTAGGGAGTGTTTCACCTCTAGGGAGTGTTTCTCCTCTCCTCAAGGGGGGGGGGGGAATTGACGCAGGCAGAGCTCTGTCGTGACGCAGGCCCTGTGGGGTGTGAACGCTCAGCTAGTCCGCAGGGCTACGTTCAACAACGCCAGGAAGGAAACATGTGGAGCATCTGCTTTCACTCACAGACAGTTTTTAATCGCACTTCCCATTCTCAGTAACTGAAGTTGCACCCTATTTCCTAAATAGTTTAATACTTTTGAAAAGGGCCTCGTCAAAAGTAGTGCGCTCTGTAGAAATAAGCCTGCCATTTGGGACACACAGGAGACGGAGGTCTTAAAGTGTTAGTCTGTAGCTGTGTGGTGAGAGGCAGTGTTAGTCTGTAGCTGGGTGGTGAGAGGCAGTGTTTGGATAACATACTGTGGATAAGATACTGTGGATAACATACTGTGGATAGCATACTGTGGGTAACATACTGTGGGTAACATACTGTGGGTAACATACTGTGGATAGCATACTGTGGGTAGCATACTGTGGGTAGCATACGGTGGGTAGCATACGGTGGGTAGCATACTGTGGGTAGCATACTGTGGGTAGCATACTGTGGGTAGCATACTGTGGGTAGCATACTGTGGGTAACATACTGTGGATAGCATACTGTGGGTAGCATACTGTGGGTAGCATACTGTGGGTAGCATACTGTGGGTAACATACTGTGGATAACATACTATGGGTAACATACTGTGGGTAACATACTGTGGGTAGCATACTGTGGGTAACATACTGTGGGTAACATACTGTGGATTGCATACTGTGGGTAACATACTGTGGATAGCATACTGTGGGTAACATACGGTGGATAGCATACTGTGGATAGCATACTGTGGGTAACATACTGTGGATAGCATACTGTGGGTAACATACTGTGGGTAACATACTGTGGGTAACATACTGTGGGTAACATACTGTGGGTAGCATACGGTGGGTAGCATACTGTGGGTAGCATACAGTGGATAGCATACTGTGGGTAGCATACTGTGGATAGCATACTGTGGGTAGCATACTGTGGATAGCATACTGTGGGTAGCATACTGTTGTTTCCCATCCTGTCTTTAAAAGACATAGACCCATAAGCCTTACTAACAATGTGTTTCCTTGGGAACTAACCCTGGCAGTGTATTCTCCTGTGATTTTCAGGTAAAAAAACTGTCTTTTGAAAGGTAAACAAGACAAAAATTCTCAAGCAGAATGATCACTGTCTTTTCTGTCGGGCTGTAGGCTCTACTGTGCCTTCAGTGCTTTTTCCTGAGACAATAATACAAACGGTGAAATTAAAAAATAATGGCGCCAAAGGAGATGGCTGCCATTTTACGATCCCGTAACCAGTTATGTTATTGTGTATGTTTTTTCACATTATTTGTAACTGATTTTGTTCATATTTGTAAACAACAGCTGGTGCACGAACTCTAAGGAAGTCTCGAGGTTTTGCTCGCCTGAGGTAGAGTATCTCATGATAAGCTGTAGACCACACTATTTACCAAGAGAGTTTACATCTATATTTTTCATAGCTGTCTATATACCAACGCAGAACGATGCTGGCACTAAGACCGCACTCAATGAGATGTATACGGCCATAAGCAAACAGGAAAATGCTCATCCAGAGGCGGCGCTCCTAGCGGACGGGGACTTTAATGCAGGGAAACTCATCAGTTTTACCTCATTTCTATCAACATGTTAAATGTGTAACCAGTGGGAAAAAAACTTGAGACCCCCTTTACTCCACATACAGAGCTCTCCCTCACTCTCCATTTGGCAAATCTGACCAGCAAAGCCACTACACAACCCAACACTAAACAATGCATTAATTGCACTATAACGGTGACAAACGGTACCCACAAACTGTTAGGACCCTTACCTTACTGTCCCAACACCTTACCACTGCTACACTTGGCTGTCAGCAGAGCTTTGCCTGGCAGCGAAACAGTTTATTCAGCTTAATTTACTGCCTTTAAAAAAACATAGCTAATATGGCTGACTTGCTTGAACAAATGTGGTTTCTACTGACAATTGAGATGTACAAACTATGGCATAAGGGGACAATGCGATCCGTAATTTTGATTAAGAAATTAATGAGAGAGCTAGGACGGACGTAGTCAATATAACTATTTGTTCAGCACATTTGAAATGTACGGTGACAGAATTCAGAACATGAAAGAACATACTGTTCTTACAGTATTCTCCATCTACACCAAGTCAGAACCATAGGATAAATAAAGGGGGCAGATAAGCAGACAATGAAAGCTCTTACAATATTCGATGATGACATTTCTCTTAAATAGGCTATAGATTACATGTGCACCACCAAGTCATAACAATAGGCTAAGTTATGAGGTTAAAAGGGATCAAATTATTAGGGTGAGGCACTAACAGCGTACTACACAACACACACTTAGTATTACTTTATTAGCTACAATATACATATCTTCCTAGCATATTACATAATTCATACAGCAACATACAATACATTTTTAGACTCACCTTGTTGTGCTGTGCTCATTTGAACAGGAAGGAGGCGCGACGGTGCTTAGTGGACAAATTTTGTCATCAAACTTTGTCATCAAATCATTTTCTGGATTTATTGTGCTTTCAAGACAACTGAAAAACAAGGTCAAATCATGACGTCAGTGATCTTAATAAATAAAAAGAGGCCCAAGTTCCGGACTTTGAATTCCGAGTTGGATGACCGTTCCAAACGTATTTTCCCAGTCGGAGCTTGTTTTTTTCTGACTTTCCAGTTGTCTTGAATGCACTGAAGTCTGAGATTTCCCAGGTCCGTGTTTCCAGTTGTTTTTAACGTGGCAGAAGTCATGCTGGATTAACAGCATGGCCAATATTGAATGTTTATCCTTTTAAGCTTGGAAAAGAGACCCTTAAACCCAGACTTTGACCAAACACCCACTCCACTGAATAGAAGGCTAGTGATTGCTATGCAATGCATGCAGTTAGCCACTGATTCCTTACAAACCACTCATTGTTGAATTTGCGATTTCCAACTTTGCGATTTCCAACTTGATGTGTAATGTCTATGTCCAATGGCCGATGAGCACCGATACGTTTATCTATAATTTCTCTTAATAATTTATCTTCATATGACAAGGATTGAAAATGATGTGCCAGTAGATTGTCGAATTGATTCATGATGATGACTGCTAGCTTGTTAGCTAAGATTTTAGAGCTTTTTATGTCTCTATTTTGGTTTGGTCAAGGTGTGATTTGGGTGGGCATTCTAGGTTCTTTTTTCTATATTTTTGTATTTCTTTGTTTTGGCCGGGTATGGTTCTCAATCATTGACAGCTGTCTATCGTTGTCTCTGATTGGGAACCATACTTAGGTAGCTTTTTTCCACATGGTTTTTGTGGATTGTTAATTTCTGTTTAGTGTTTTGCACCTTACAGGACGGTTTCGGTTATTCTCTTAGTTATTTTTGTTATAGTGTTCAGTTCCAATAAAAAGCATAAACACTTACCACACTGCGCTTTGGTCCGATGATTCCTCTTCCTCTTCTTCAGACGACGAATACCGTTACATATGACATGATCAGTCAAAGCTACTGTAGATATTTTATCAGTGGCCAATGGCCTTGAGACTTCTTGATGGGCACTACTATTGGAACTTTATGGCAGCACCCAAGGGGCTTTGTATGTTTGTATGCAGCTTTATTAATTCAAGTATTTTTATTTATTTTTTGCAAACTGATATGTGACACGTATTAATGCCAAAATAACATGCAAAACAGGTTGTGCTCAAAACAGGTGGTGCTCTGACCGGTGTGTGTGTGTGTGTGGGGGGGGGGCATGGGAGTTGAAGTTTCCAGCAGAGAGCAGCTGCTGTGGGGAGTCTACATTCTCTCACAGTTCACGCACACGGCACACCATCTGCCTGCCACACACCAGCATCTCCCTCCCTGGGGTTCCCCGTAGTACTATCTTCCAGCTTCCTGGGGTTCCATATGGTACCATGTTTCACCTTCCTGGGGTTCCCCATGACACCATGTTCCAGCTTCCTGGTGTTCCCCATGGTACCATGTTCCAGCTTCCTGGTGTTCCCCATGGTACCATGTTACAGCTTCCTGGTGTTCCCCATGGTACCATGTTCCAGCTTCCTGGTGTTCCCCATGACACCATGTTCCAGCTTCCTGGGGTTCCCCATGACACCATGTTCCAGCTTCCTGGTGTTCCCCATGGTACCATGTTCCAGCTTCCTGGTGTTCCCCATGGTACCATGTTTCAGCTTCCTGGTGTTCCCCATGGTACCATGTTTCAGCTTCCTGGTGTTCCCCATGGTACCATGTTTCAGCTTCCTGGTGTTCCCCATGGTACCATGTTTCAGCTTCCTGGTGTTCCCCATGGTACCATGTTTCAGCTTCCTGGTGTTCCCCATGGTACCATGTTCCAGCTTCCTGGTGTTCCCCATGACACCATGTTCCAGCTTCCTGGGGTTCCCCATGACACCATGTTCCAGCTTCCTGGGGTTCCCCATGACACCATGTTCCAGCTTCCTGGTGTTCCCCATGGTACCATGTTTCAGCTTCCTGGTGTTCCCCATGGTACCATGTTTCAGCTTCCTGGTGTTCCCCATGGTACCATGTTTCAGCTTCCTGGCGTTCCACATGGTACCATGTTTCAGCTTCCTGGTGTTCCCCATGGTACCATGTTTCAGCTTCCTGGTGTTCCCCATGGTACCATGTTTCAGCTTCCTGGTGTTCCACATGGTACCATGTTTCAGCTTCCTGGTGTTCCCCATGGTACCATGTTTCAGCTTCCTGGTGTTCCCCATGGTACCATGTTTCAGCTTCCTGGTGTTCCCCATGGTACCATGTTTCAGCTTCCTGGTGTTCCCCATGGTACCATGTTCCAGCTTCCTGGGGTTCCCCATGACACCATGTTCCAGCTTCCTGGTGTTCCCCATGGTACCATGTTCCAGCTTCCTGGTGTTCCCCATGGTACCATGTTTCAGCTTCCTGGGTTTCCACATGGTACCATGTTCCAGCTTCTCAGTTCACATCATCAAAGTACTATACTGTGTCCTTTCCTTCCTGAAATAGCTGGGTATCTGCTGGGAATCTACACAGGGTATCTAGGTCAATATCTGGTATCTGGATAAATAGCTGGGTATCTAGGTAAATGTCTGTGTATCTGGGTAAATAGCTGGCTATCTGGGTAAATAGCTGGCTATCTGGGCAGATAGCTGTGTATCTGGGTATATGGGTAAATAGCTGGCTATCTGGGCAAATAGCTGGGTATCAGGGCAAAGAGCTGGGTCTCTGGGCAAAGAGCTGGGACTCTGGGCAAAGAGCTGGGTCTCTGGGCAAAGAGCTGGGTCTCTGGGCAAAGAGCTGGGTCTCTGGGAAAAGAGCTGGGTCTCTGGGAAAAGAGCTGGGTCTCTGGGAAAAGAGCTGGGTCTCTGGGCAAAGAGCTGGGTCTCTGGGCAAAGAGCTGGGTCTCTGGGCAAAGAGCTGGGTCTCTGGGCAAAGAGCTGGGTCTCTGGGTAAATATAACTGTATCTGGGTAAATAGCTGGGTATTTGGGTAAATAGCTGGGTATCTGGGTCAATGGCACTGTATCTGGGTGATTTGCTGGGTATCTGCACATGCTGTAGCTGTTTGTCCCCCTGTGACAGCAGAGCCACTGGCACTTTGTAAGCCACTGTGCGTATATATTCTATTCTATTATAATATACGCCAGCGTGTTTTTCAGTACTGGTCCTGGCAATATCAATGGCTCCTGTACATAATTTTTGATGTTTACCACATTTGAAGGAAATATTAGGAAGTAAGAGGAAATGTCCACACCTGTCTTCGTGTCTGGTTACGTTTCCATGGCTGTGACTGACGAGTCTGGTTCTCCTTCCTTGTTTATCTATCAGTGCCTGGGATTCTACCCATATACTCCTTAATAAAGATATTCTCCTTTACTTCTGTATACTTTTTAGCCAGTAGTTCTGAAAGTAGCACTCACAAGCTTAAAGTGGCCCCCCCAAACATCTTTTTTTTACTCATCACATATGCTGCTGCTACTGTTCATTGTCTATCCTGTTGCCTAGTCACTTTCTTACTAGTTATATGTACATACACTATATATATATATATATATAAAAGTATGTGGAGTACGCAGTCGCACACAAGCCTAAGATCACCATGCACAATGCCAAGCATTGGCTGAAGTGGTATAAAGCTCGCGCCACCATTGGACTCTGGAGCAGTGGAAATGCGTTCTCTGAAGTGATGAATCACGCTACATCATCTGGCAGTCCAATGTACAAATCTAGGTTTGGAGGATGCCAGGAAAATGCTACTTAACCGAATACATAGTGCCAACTGTAAAGTTGTTTTTCATGGTTCAGTCTAGGCCCCTTACTTCCAGTGAAGGGTAATCTTAACGCTATAGCATACAATGACGTTCTAGACCAGTGGTTGCCAAGCTTTTCATAGTTCCGTACCCCTTCAAACATTCAACCTCCAGCTGCGTACTCCCTCTAGCACCAGGGTCAGCGTACTCTCAAATGTTGTTTTTTTGCCATCATTGTAAGCCTGCCTCACACACACAAAGTGATGGCTTTCATTCTTTTCCCCAGGAAAGATGAGAACCGCCCATAAGCGAGAACCTCTGCTCATCCTAACATTGCAGTGACACTAAGCAGAAACAACCCGTCGGTCTAGCTGAGTGAAGGACACTCGTTTAGAAAATGGGTGTGTAGACATTGTTACAACAGACAAGGGTCGAGGGGTCACAGGAAAATCACAGGAGCATGCCAAAAAGACATGCGGAGACACAAGTCCAATATGATTTTGAAACAGGTGCTGTTATTGTCTTCTAAAACCATTTAGGTATTGGCCTTCCAAAGGTCTAAAGCACATACTATTAGCTATATTCACTAATCATAGATATGTAACATAAAATTATCCTCCGTAAACGACGTAGTGCATCACAACATAATGTCTTGTGAATTGGTGTTCCTTAAAATATACATATGAATTGGGTATCGTGAAGCTTGGATTGAATGTCTCTGGTGCTCTTGAGCATTTCTACTGAACAGCGGTATCACTCAATGTTATTGACATGCGTTTCGTAAGCTTGAGCTATTTTGCTAAAGTGTTTATTTTCATTGTCATCCAATCCTAGAATATATGTCCGATGAGAGGTCCAAAACGATATGGATCATCACGCACAGCCAAAACTCACGCGCACAGCCAAAACTCACACACACACACACACACACACACACACACACACACACACACACACACACACACACACACACACACACACACACACACACACACACACACACACACACACACACACACACACACACACACACACACACACACACACACACACACACACACACTACAATCCAGTACAAATCCAATGGAACAATGGCCAGGATAAGGTTAATCACATTATCAATGTGATTTATTTTCTTCCTAGAAAGGGCTATACGTCATGGAGAGACTCTAGAAAGAGGGGCTATAAGTCATGGAGAGACTCTAGAAAGAGGGGCTATAAGTCATGGAGAGAGTCTAGAAAGAGGGACTATAATTCATGGAGAGAGTCTAGAAAGAGGGACTATAATTCATGGAGAGAGTCTGGGAAAAGGGGCTATAAGTCATGGAGAGAGTCTAGAAAGAGAGGCTATATGTGATGGAGAGAGCCTGGAAAGAGGGGCTATATTTCATGGAGAGAGCCTGGAAAGAGGGGCTATATTTCATGGAGAGAGCCTGGAAAGAGGGGCTATATTTCATGGAGAGAGCCTGGAAAGAGGGGCTATATTTCATGGAGAGACTCTAGAAAGAGGGGCTATAAGTCATGGAGAGACTCTAGAAAGAGGGGCTATAAGTCATGGAGAGAGCCTGGAAAGAGGGGCTATATTTCATGGAGTGACTCTAGAAAGAGGGGCTATAATTTCATGGGGTGAGCCTGGAAAGCTATATTTCATGGAGGGCCTGGAAATAATTTCATGGAGAGACTCTAGAAAGAGGGGCTATAAGTCATGGAGAGACTCTAGAAAGAGGGGCTATAAGTCATGGGGTGACTCTAGAAAGAGGGGCTATAAGTCATGGAGAGACTCTAGAAAGAGGGACTATAATTCATGGAGAGCGTCTAGAAAGAGGGGCTATATGTCAGGGAGAGAGTCTGGGAAGACTGGCTATATGTCATGGAGAGACTCAGAAAGAGGGGCTATAGGTCAGGGAGAGAGTCTAGAAAGAGGGGCTATAAGTCATGGAGTGACTCTAGAAAGAGGGGCTATAAGTCATGGAGAGACTCTAGAAAGAGGGGCTATAAGTCATGGAGAGACTCTAGAAAGAGGGACTATAATTCATGGAGTGACTCTAGAAAGAGGGGCTATAAGTCATGGAGTGAGCCTGGAAAGCGTCACCACCAGTGGCCTCACTACAGCCTCGCTGTGATGCCATTAATTAAATGTGTTGACTTCAGCGGCCTCCCAAATGCCGGCCTATTCCCTATGTAATGCACTACTGTTGGTCAGGGCCCATAGAGTTCTGGTCAAAAGTAGTGCACTATTTAGGGAAAATAGTGCCATTTGGGACAGTGCCCAAGTCAGCTCATTTAAATAATGGCGTTTGGGACGCTGCCGAAGTCAGCTCATTTAAATAATGGTGTTTGGGACGCAGCCCTACCGTTCAGATCAGATGGAGGTGAATCAGGTCGTATTGCATTACATACTGTCTAGGGCCCATGTATATTACACCACGACCTGTCTCATGTTGAAAGGCCACAGAGCCTTTGGGGTCACATTGCAAACTGCATAATTTTATTCCAATTTAGTCACGGACTAGGCAATAGATGTATTAGCTTATTGAATAATCATTGGTCTTGTGGGAGCTTTGACACACATTGCTGATACTCTTCTCTCTCACAATAGAAGACACACACACACGTATGCGCAAGTGTGTGTATGCGCCGCACACACACAAACACGTATGCACACACACAGAGGGGGAGAAGGGGGGCGGGGACGGGCGGAGGATGCGGTTACACTGAGTGTGTGTTTGTGTGTGTGTTTGTGAGAAATTCTAAGGCTATGACCCAAAGAAATGACATGTGAACTTTACAACCCATTGTACAAAAATATTCAAAAGGGACCCAGTGTTAGTGGACATACCTGTACCTGATACTAGAACCCACCTGTCTGATAGGAATATGACTGCTTGTGGTTGATCAGTGTACACTGAACCCTCCCCTGTCCTCTTCGTTGTCCTCTCCCTTGTACTCTCTGTTGTCCTCTCCGTTGTCCTCTCCGCTGTCCCCTCCCCTGTCCTCTCCGCTGTCTTCTACGCTGTCCCCTCCCCTGTTCTCTCCCCTGTCCTCTCCCTTGTCCTCTCCATTGTCCTCTCCGCTGTCCCCTCCCCTGTCCTCTCTGTTGTCTTCTACGCTGTCCCCTCCGCTTTCCCCTCCCCTGTCCTCTCCATTGTCCCCTCCCCTGTCCTCTCCGTTGTCCTCTCCCCTGTCCTCTCCGCTGTCCTCTCTGCTGTCCCCTCCCCTGTCCTCTCCCCTGTCCTCTCAGTTGTCACCTCCGCTGTCCTCTCCGTTGTCCCCTCCCCTGTCCTCTCCCCTGTCCTCTCAGTTGTCACCTCCGCTGTCCTCTCTGTTGTCCTCTCCCCTGTCCTCTCCCCTGTCCTCCCCTGTCCTCTCCGTTGTCCTCTCCGTTGTCCTCTCCGCTGTCCTCTCCGCTGTCCTCTCTGCTGTCCCCTCCCTTGTCCCCTCCCTTGTCCTCTCCGTTGTCCCCTCTGCTGTCCCCTCTGCTGTCCCCCCCCCTGTCCTCCACCCTGTCCTCCACTGTCCTCTCCACTGTCCTCTCCCTTGTCCTCTCCCTGTCCTCTCCGTTGTCCTCTCCCCTGGCCTCTCCCCTGTCCTCTCCGCTGTCCCCTCCCCTGTCCTCTCCCCTGTCTTCTCTGCTGTCTTCTCCGCTGTCCCCTCCATTGTCCTCTCCGCTGTCCCCTCCGCTGTCCTCTCCCCTGTCCTCTCCCCTGTCCTCTCTGCTGTCCCCTCCCCTGTCTTCTCCGCTGTCCCCTCCGCTGTCCCCTCCGCTGTCCCCTCCGTTGTCCTCTCCGCTGTCCCCTCCCCTGTCCCCTCCCCTGTCCCCTCCTTTGTCCTCTCCCCTGTCCTCTCCACTGTCCCCTCCCCTGTCCCCTCCATTGTCCTCTCCGCTGTCCTCTCTGTTGTCCTCTTCCCTGTCCTCTCCGCTGTCCTATCCGCTGTCCTCTCCCCTGTCCTCTCCGCTGTCCCCTCCGCTGTCCCCTCCACTGTCCTCTCCGCTGTCCTCTCTGCTGTCCCCTCCCCTGTCCTCTCCCCTGTCCTCTCCCCT
This sequence comes from Oncorhynchus gorbuscha, assembly GCF_021184085.1. Taxonomy (NCBI): domain Eukaryota; kingdom Metazoa; phylum Chordata; class Actinopteri; order Salmoniformes; family Salmonidae; genus Oncorhynchus; species Oncorhynchus gorbuscha. The sequence goes on along the minus strand of NC_060183.1, from coordinate 76,001,836 downwards.
CTGCTGTCCTCTCCGCTGTCCCCTCCCCTGTCCTCTCCCCTGTCCTCTCAGTTGTCACCTCCGCTGTCCTCCACCCTGTCCTCCACCCTGTCCTCTCCGTTGTCCTCTCTGTTGTCCTCTCCCCTGTCCTCTCCCCTGTCCTCTCCGTTGTCCTCTCCGTTGTCCTCTCCCCTGTCCTCTCCCCTGTCCTCTCCGTTGTCCTCTCTGTTGTCCTCTCCGTTGTCCTCTCCCCTGTCCTCTCCCCTGTCCTCTCCGTTGTCCCCTCCCCTGTCCTCTCCGTTGTCCCCTCTGCTGTCCCCTCCACTGTCCCCCACCCTGTCCTCTCCACTGTCCTCTCCCCTGTCCTCTCCCCTGTCCTCTCCCCTGTCCTCTCCGTTGTCCTCTCCGTTGTCCTCTCCCCTGTCCCCTCCGCTGTCCTCTCCCCTGTCTTCTCTGCTGTCTTCTCCGCTGTCCCCTCCGTTGTCCTCTCCGCTGTCCCCTCCGCTGTCCTCTCCCCTGTCCTCTCCCCTGTCCTCTCCGCTGTCCCCTCCGCTGTCTTCTCCGCTGTCCCCTCCGCTGTCCCCTCCGCTGTCCCCTCCGCTGTCCCCTCCGTTGTCCTCTCCGCTGTCCTCTCCGCTGTCCCCTCCGCTGTCCTCTCCATTGTCCTCTTCATTGTCCTGTTCTCTCCCCTGTCCTCTCCCCTGTCCTCCCCCCTCTCCTCTCCGCTGTCCTCTCCGTTGTCCCCTCCGTTGTCCCCTCAGCTGAATGATTATGTGTATTATATTACGGTACAATATATATTAAATTCTGTACACTCTTGGAAACTAAGGTGCTATCTAGAACCTAAAAGGGTTCTTCTGCTGTCCCAATAGGAGAACCCTTTGAAAAACACATTTTCGGTACAGTTAGAACACTTTTGGTTCTAGATAGAACCCTTTTGGGTTCCATGTAAAACCCTTTCCACATAGGGTTATACATGGTACCCAAAAGGGTTCTTCCTGGAACCCAAAAGGGTTCTACCTGGTATCAAAAAGTGTTATCCTCTGGGACAGCCAAATAACCCTTTTGGAACCCTTTTTTCTAAGTGTGTACAATTCCATTCCATCACATTCCATCCCATATCTACTGCAACATGTATTCCGATTGGTGTGAATGGAGAGCTCCTGATAGTTACACATAAACAATACAGCTGTTGGACCAGGAGATGAAGAGGAGGAGAGGATGAGGGATGTAGCGAAAAGCTCATTACAGAAGGAAAGGGTGCTGGAAGGAGGCTGACTATTTTTACAACATCACCAGGCTGTAGTGGGTAACCGTAGAGAGAAAACTATGTGCAATATTTTGAAATGATATACATGTACAGTATATTCATATATTCAATACAGTACAACAATACAGTTTATGAGAAAAGGCTACATGATACCCAAAACGTTACAAACAAGACACACACTAATACAACTCCGTTGAAGGGATATGTTGAATATTCAAATGACACGGAACATTTATCATTTCTAATATTATCTTATAGTATCACAACACATCCTTACAAATTAGAGTGTTCCTACCGAAGTGGTTTCTGGTCTGAGGGAGATCTTTTATGAGTGTTACTTCAGAAGGGTCTCCCTGTGAGTTCCATCTCTCTGGAGCCGGAGAGCGATCCACCTGACCAATGTTATTAAACACAGTGAATGTTACTAAATAACGTAAATGTTATTAAACACAGTGAATGTTACTAAATAACGTAAATGTTATTAAACACAGTGAATGTTACTAAACACAGTGAATGTTACTAAATAACGTAAATGTTATTAAACACAGTGAATATTACTAAATAACGTAAATGTTATTAAACACAGTGAATGTTACTAAATAACGTAAATGTTATTAAACACAGTGAATATTACTAAATAACGTAAATGTTATTAAACACAGTGAATGTTACTAAATAATGTAAATGTTATTAAACACAGTGAATATTACTAAATAATGTAAATGTTATTAAACACAGATTAAATGTTACTAAACACAGTGAATGTTACTAAATAACGTAAATGTTATTAAACACAGTGAATGTTACTAAATAACGTAAATGTTACTAAACACAGTGAATGTTACTAAACACAGTAAATTATACTAGATACAGTAAATGTTACTAAAGACAGTAAATGTTACTAAACACAGTAAATATGACTAAATAATGTAAATGTTACTAAACACAGTAAATTATACTAGATACAGTAAATGTTACTAAAGACAGTAAATGTTACTAAACACAGTAAATATGACTAAATAATGTAAATGTTACTAAATACAGTAAATGTTACTAAAGAATGTAAATGTTACTAAACACAGATGAAATGTTACTAAAGACAATACATGTCTTTGGGACTACGTTGAGGGCTGGTAAAGGAGTCCCAGACAGTGCAATGTATCAACAAGACACATGCAACTTGTTTTGCATCTTCATGGCCACTTTTCTACACATTTTCCATGGTTTGCTCAGTTGTTATAAAAATAAAAGCATAATAAAACGGGTGCAAACAGGCACACATTACTTGTTGCTGTTCTCACACATGACTTCTGTAGATATCTGTCAGTCATTTATTTCTCTTTCTCCCCTTTTAGGTAAGTAAAACTGTGCTGGAAGAGGAGGGGTGTCGATGTCGTTGATTATGTGCGTTGTAAGGTAACATTTCTAACCATCACTTGAAAATGGCCAATGAAATAATATCCAGTTCCTCATAAGAAAGTTAGCTGATTATGACATCTGTTTGATTAGGTTCAGCTGTCATACACATTACTGAATGAATAGCAAACAAGAATAGCATCTCAAATCGCCTACCTGTATGATGCTATACTGTACTGTATTATTTAATTTTTCCCTGATGGCACCGTACTGTATGACCACTGTTTTGTGTGCTCCAACCCAACTTTGCCATTTTGTGATTCCTTTGGCATTTATTTTTTGTATCTGCTATCATTCTTTTAACAGACAATAACTTTGGAACATCAGATCTGCAGTTTTTTATTTACTTATTTTATTTCAACCTTTATTTAACTAGGCAAGTCAGTTAAGATCAAATTGTTATTTACAATGATGGCCTACTCCGGCCAAACCCGGAAGACACTGGGCAATTGTGCGCCGCCCTATGGGACTCCCAATCACGGCCAGTTTTTGATACAGCCTGGAATCAAACCAGGTGTCTGTAGTGACGCCTCTAGCACTAAGATGCAGTGCCTTAGACTGCTGCGCCACTCGGGCATCTGCAATGTGCCCTTTCTGTAGTTCCAACCCAATTTTTGGGGTATCCAAGAGGAAACACCATAGTTACAGAGTGCCACCTCTTCCCAACATTCTATTGGCCAATGTACAGTCTCTTGATAATAAGATGGATGACTTCCGATTGTGGATTTGCTACCAACGAGACTCTCGTAACTGCAATATTCTCTGTTTTCTGAAACATGGCTTTCGGACAAGATAGCCCCCATGGATGTTTGAGGCTATAAACAAGCCCTGTACAGTTGCCGGCGATTTTAATCCCGCGTCATTAAGAGAGGTGATGCCAAACTTCCAGCAAGACGTATTTTTCACCACTAGGGGGCGATATAGTCCTAGACCACTGTTACTCTACCCACAAGCAAGCATACAAGGCCTTCCCTCGTCCCCCATTCGGCAAATCAGATCACGATGTCGTACTCCTGCTTCCTGTTTACAAGCAGAAGCTCAAACTTGAAGTACCTCAAACCTAGAGTTTGACACTAAGCTAAAGAACAGGGACACCGCACACAGGGCTATCACAGACAACCCTAAGGCTACGGCTGAGGACAGGAACAAGTACAAAAAGTCCCCCTATGATCTCCGCAAAGTCATCTAACGAGCAAAAGGACAATGTAGGACTAAGGTGTAATCATATTTTCACAGGCTCCGATGCCCACGGCATGTGGCAGGGGCACGAGTCCATTACAGACTACAACAGGAAGACCCAGCCGTAATAACAACACCATGCCTCGCGTGAGGGCCCCCACTGACCCGGAGGACTGGGTGATCTCGCTCTCCGAGGCCGCCGCGAGTAAGGTCTTTAATCAGGTCAACACTCGCAAGGCCGAACGGGATTCCAGAGCGCATTCTCAGAGCATGCACAGAACATCTGGCAGGCATATTCACAGTCATTTTCAACCTCTCCTTGTCCCAGTCTGTAATCCCCATTTGTCTTAAGCTGACTACCATCATTCCTGTTCCCAAGAACTCTAAGGCGTCACGCCACAATGACTGCCGCCCTGTAACACACATCTATAATCACGAAGTGCTTTGAAAGTCTGGTTATGACATACATCAACTACATCTCAGACACCCTAGACCCATTCGAATTTACATACCTCCCCAAAAGATCCATAGACTATGCAATCTCAAATGCACTCCACATTGCCCTCCCACCTAGATAAGAGGAATACCTATGTGAGAATGCTGCACATTGACCACAGCTCAGCTTTCAACACCATTGTCCACGCTAAGCTCGTCACCAAGCTTTAAACCCTGTGACTGAACACCTCTCTCTGCAACTGGATCCTGGACTTCCCGATGGGCAGACCCCAGGTGGTAAGGGTAGGCAACATCACCTCCACCACGCTGACTCTCAACCAGGGGGGTCCACAGGGGTGTGTGCTTAGTCCCCACCTGTATTCCCTGTTCACCCACGACGTGGCCACTCACAACTCCAACACCATCGTCATGTTTGCTGGCGACACGATGGTGGTAGGCCTGATCACCGGCGACAATGAGACAGCCTTCAGGGAGGAGGTCAGTGGCCTGTCAGGGTGGTGCTGGGACAACAATTTATCCCTCAATGTCAGTAAAACCAAGAAGCAAATCGTGGATTGACGGAAACGGGAAGGAAAGCACACCCCTATCCACATCGACGGAGCTGCAGTGGAGTGGGTTGAGAGATTCAAGTTGTGTCCAAAGCACCAAGGATTTAATACACACATGTGGTGTCGTGAAGAATTCGCGAAAGCGCCTCTTCCCCATCAGGAGGTTGAAAAGGTTTGGCATTAAAAAAATCTTAACAAAGTTCTACAGCTGCAAAATTTAGAGCATCTTGACTGGCTGCATCAACGCTTGGTATGCAAACAGCACCGCCCTCGACCGCATGGCGCTACACCGCCCTTGACCGCATGGCACTACACCTCCCTCGACCGCATGGCACTACACTGCCCTCGACCGCATGGCACTACACTGCCCTCGACCGCATGGCACTACACCGCCCTCGACCGCATGGCACTACACTGCCCTCGACCGCATGGCACTACACCGCCCTCGACCGCATGGCACTACACCGCCCTTGACCGCATGGCACTACAGAGGGTGGAGCCGACAGCCCAGGAATCACTGGGGCCGAGCTCCCTGCCATCCAGGACCTCTATTTCAGGCGGTATGAAAGGCCTGGAAAATCGTTAAAGACTCCAGCCACCCAAGCCATAGACTGTTCTCTCTGCTTCCGAAAGGCAAGCGTTACCGGTGTATCAAGTCTGACACCAACAGCCCCTGAACAACTTCTATCCCCAAGCCATAATACTGCTAAATAGCTAACAAAATGGCTACACAATCTGAGTTGACCGTTGTAATTTATTTTTGCACTGTCTCTATGCACACGCACGCACACTTTATTTGTTCACACACACATAACATGCACACACAGGTATACTGACTCAACCCACTCACATACAATCATCATATACGCTACTGCTACTCTGTTTATCAAATATCCTGATGCCTAGTCACCTTACCCGCATACATATCTACCTCTATCACTCCAGTATCCATGCACATTGTAAATATGTTACTGGAACTGACTGACCCTTTATATAGTATAACTTACTTACTTTATCGTGTTCTTCTTATTTTTATTTATTGTGTTTTTGTTCAACATTATGTTATTGTTACTACTACATTGATATTGATTACTGCATTGTTGGGTTTAGAGCATTTCACTGTACTTGTGCACGTGACATTAAAACTTAAAACATATTAGTGACTAACACTCAATACATTACATTTTAGTCTTTTAGCAGATGCTCTTACCCAGAGCAATTAGGGTTAAGTGCCTTGCTCAATGGCACGTCAACAGATTTTTCATCTAGTCGGCTCGGGAATTCTAACTAGCAACATTTCAGTTACTGGCCCAACGCTCAGTTATTACCACTCAGTACATAGGCAGTCACGACCACTCAGTACATAGGCAGTCACTACCACTCAGTACATAGGCAGTCACGACCACTCAGTACATAGGCAGTCACTACCACTCAGTACATAGGCAGTCACTACCACTCTGTACATAGGCAGTCACTACCACTCTGTACATAGGCAGTCACTACCACTCAGTACATACAGTAGGCAGTGACTACCACTCAGTACATAGGCAGTCACTACCACTCTGTACATAGGCAGTCACTACCACTCGGTACATAGGCAGTCACTACCACTCAGTACATAGGCAGTCACTACCACTCAGTACATACAGTAGGCAGTGACTACCGGTGTTTGGGAAGGTACTCTGAAATCTTACTAAACTACCAATTACTGTACACTGGAAGAAGTTAAGCTATACTGAAGCTACCCTTAAGAGAAATACTGTATAGTTTACTTAACTAAAGCTACCCTTAAGATAAATACTGTATAGTTTACTTAACTAAAGCTACCCTTAAGATAAATACTGTATAGTTTACTTAACTAAAGCTACCCTTAAGATAAATACTGTATAGTTTACTTAACTAAAGTTACTTTGAAAAAGTAGTTCACCACATCCAAGTTACTTTGTGATATGTAAATCTGAAATGTCAGACTACAAATGACAAGAACAGGTCACTCTGGAGTCAGATGTTAAACAGAATGTGTAATTTAGCCTAATAAACACAACAAATATGTTTCAAGTGAGAATTAGGAAGGTTTGATAATGAAAAAGAAAGGAAATTCTTGCGTACTTCACCCATATAGTAGTGTGCAGTTCCAGTAGTTACCTACTCCGCTACACAATTTGAATTGAGTTCAACTACCACCAAGTTACTGCTAAATGTAGTTACATTACTAGTTCACTACTCCCCAACACAGGTGACAATGTGTGGCTCAGTTGGTAGAGCATAGCGCTTGCAACATCAGGGTTGTGTGCCAATTCCCACAGGGACTAGTATGAAAATGTGTGCACTCACTACTGCATGTCACTCTGGATAAGAGTGTCTGCTTAATGGTAACCAATGTATAACTAATGCTGTACATTAGTCACTTCCAGGTGTTTTTATTTTGTCAAACCAATTTTTTAAAAATATTGTACTCTTTCTTTTTCTCTTTCTCTCTCTTTTTTTCCTCTCTCGCTCGCTGAGCTGAGCTCATAGAGAGATGAAGGAGCTCCCTGCCAGGCTCCTAGATGCTGGGTTACGTAATTCACTTATTCCAACGTGTCTCCCTGGTGTATAGGAGCTGCAGCATCCCTCTCAGGCAGTCAGAATACGTGCTCAGAATGCTTCACATTTTGCCATGGGCGTGTTTTTTTTTGCCCACCCCGAATCAACAAAGCCTCTGAATCTAACCTCTAAACATATTCATATAACACAATTCATATTTATCATTAGTCAAGCCTAGTAGAAATGGTTTGTTTTAAAATATCGATATTAATATACAAATTAAAATTATAATTAAAATATAGTCATGTTCAGTATTATTGTTTACTGATGAAATAAAGGGGAAGGAGTTCTTAGGAGCGCTTCTTGTGAAATCCCAGACATCCTGATCCCAGACATCCCAGACATCCAGATCCCAGACTGCCTGATCCCAGACATCCTGATCCCAGACTGCCTGATCCCAGACTGCCTGATCCCAGACTACCTGATCACAGACTGCCTGATCCCAGACTGCCTGATCCCAGACTGCCTTTCTCACCTCTCCCCCCTTCATATCAATAGAGCTGTTTTGGAGAGCGAGAGCTAAAGTACTTTGGGGTCTTGTTAAATGAAATATTCAGACAGAAATGTGGAGTTCTTCAGCATAACCAACTCCTCATGGAGACGGAGACATATTGATTTGTAAAGAGATGCCCTGAGGCTGAGGCTTGGATGAAGCTTTTAAAATGGATGATTTATGAATGGTTTTTCTAATAGAACTCCTTTCCTCCGTTCAACTTCACTTTGATTTGGATGGGATTCTGTTTTGCTTGATGTGTGACATGTGGGTGTTTCCCAGACAGTGTGCGTGCGTGTGTGTGTGTGTCCCAGTGTGTGTGTGTCCCGTGACTGCCTGTGTCCCAGACTGTTTGATCCATATATAATTGTGTGTGACGTGTGTATTTTCCTGTTCCCATGAACCGCCCCAGATCTCAGATAGATGGCGATTGCTCCACTCTCCGTTCATATTCCAGAGCCTGGCGTGCCGGTTCATAAATAAACCCAACTGCATGATGGTCCAACGGAGGATTTTCCCCTCTCGCCAGCAGAAAAACAACATTAGCAAAACCGCCAACCTAGCAAAATATATCAAAGCAGTCTGGATTAGGTGGGGGAGGATTCAAACTTGGGAGCTGTTGGGCTCATAGAACTCATGAGATGTTTTGTCAATTTGCACACGGTCCAAGCTTTTTTCACATAAATAGTCTGTGTCCCTGCCCTACAACATTGGGCACTGTTTTTCATGTTGACCCTGTCTAGAAACATGTTGTCCCCGTCTAGAAACATGTTGGCCCTGTCTAGAAACATGTTGTCCCTGTCTAGACACATGTTGGCCTTGTCTAGACACATGTTGGCCTTGTCTAGACACATGTTGGCCCTGTCTAGAAACATTTTGGCCCTGTCTAGAAACGTGTTGGCCTTGTCTAGAAACGTGTTGGCCCTGTCTAGAAACGTGTTGGCCCTGTCTAGAAACGTGTTGGCCCTTTCTAGAAAAATGTGTTGGCCCTGTCTAGAAACGTGTTGGCCATGTCTAGAAACGTGTTGGCCCTGTCTAGAAACATGTTGGCCCTGTCTAGAAACATGTTGGCCCTGTCTAGAAATGTGTCGGCCCTGTCTAGAAATGTGTTGGTCCTTTATAGAAAAATGTGTTGGCCTTGTCTAGAAATGTGTTGGCCCTTTCTAGAAATGAGTTGGCCCTTTCTAGAAATGTGTTGGCCCTTTCTAGAAATGTGTTGGCTCTTTCTAGAAATGTGTTGGCCCTGTCTAGAAAAGTGTTGACCCTGTCTAGAAAAGTGTTGGCCCTGTCTAGAAATGTGTTGGCCCTGTCTAGAAACATGTTGGCCCTGTCTAGAAACATGTTGGCCCTGTCTAGAAACATTTTGGCCCTGTCTAGAAACGTGTTGGCCCTGTCTAGAAACGTGTTGGCCCTGTCTAGAAACGTGTTGGCCCTGTCTAGAAACGTGTTGGCCCTGTCTAGAAACGTGTTGGCCCTGTCTAGAAACGTGTTGGCCCTGTCTAGAAACATGTTGGCCCTGTCTAGAAACATGTTGGCCCTGTCTAGAAACGTGTTGGCCCTGTCTAGAAACGTGTTGGCCCTGTCTAGAAACGTGTTGGCCCTGTCTAGACAAATGTGTTGGCCCTGTCTAGACAAATGTGTTGGCCCTGTCTAGAAACGTGTTGGCCCTGTCTAGAAACGTGTTGGCCCTGTCTAGAAACGTGTTGTTCCTGTCTAAAAACATGTGAGCCCTTTCTAGAAACATGTTGGCCCTGTAGAAATGTGTTGACCCTTTCTAGAAATGTGTTGGCCCTGTCTAGAAATGTGTTGGCCTTGTCTAGAAATGTGTTGGCCCTGTCTAGAAACATGTTGACCCTCTTTAGAAACATGTTGGCCCTTTCTAGAAACATGTTGGCCCTTTCTAGAAACATGTTGGCCCTTTCTAGAAAAATGTGTTGGCCCTGTCTAGAAAAATGTGCTGGCCCTGTCTAGAAAAACGTGTTGGCTCTTTCCAGAAACATGTTGTTCCTGTCTAAAAACATGTTGGCCCTGTCTAGAAATGTGGTGGTCCTTTATAGAAAAAATGTGTTGGCCCTGTCTAAAAAAATGTGTTGGCCCTGTCTAGAAACGTGTTGGCCCTGTCTAAAAATGTGTTGGCCCTGTCTAGAAACGTGTTGGCCCTGTCTAGAAACGTGTTGGCCCTGTCTAGAAACGTGTTGGCCCTGTCTAGAAACATGTTGGCCCTGTCTAGAAACGTGTTGGCCCTGTCTAGAAACATGTTGGCCCTGTCTAGAAACGTGTTGGCCCTTTCTAGAAACGTGTTGGCCCTTTCTAGAAATGTTGGCCCTTTCTAGAAATGTATTGGCCCTTTCTAGAAAAGTGTTGGCCCTGTCTAGAAACGTGTTGGCCCTGTCTAGAAACGTGTTGGCCCTGTCTAGAAACATTTTGGCCCTGTCTAGAAACATTTTGGCCCTGTCTAGAAACGTGTTGGCCCTGTCTAGAAACGTGTTGGCCCTGTCTAGAAACGTGTTGGCCCTGTCTAGAAACGTGTTGGCCCTGTCTAGAAACGTGTTGGCCCTGTCTAGAAACGTGTTGGCCCTGTCTAGAAACGTGTTGGCCCTGTCTAGAAACGTGTTGGCCCTGTCGAGAAACATGTTGGCCCTGTCTAGAAATGTGTTGGTCCTTTATAGAAAAATGTGTTGGCCCTGTCTAGAAAAATGTGTTGGCCCTGTCTAGAAACGTGTTGGCCCTTTCCAGAAACATGTTGTTCCTGTCTAAAAACATGTGAGCCCTTTCTAGAAACATGTTGGCCCTGTAGAAATGTGTTGGCCCTTTCTAGAAATGTGTTGGCCCTGTCTAGAAATGTGTTGGCCTTGTCTAGAAATGTGTTGGCCCTGTCTAGAAACATGTTGGCCCTTTCTAGAAACATGTTGACCCTCTTTAGAAACATGTTGACCCTTTCTAGAAACATGTTGGCCCTTTCTAGAAACATGTTGGCCCTTTCTACAAACTTGTTGGCCCTGTCTAAAAACATGTTGACCCTGTTTAGAAACATGTTGGCCCTTTCTAGAAATGTGTTGGCCCTGTCTATAAAAATGTGTTGGCCCTGTCTAGAAACGTGTTGGCCCTTTCCAGAAACATGTTGTTCCTGTCTAAAAACATGTTGGCCCTGTCTAGAAATGTGGTGGTCCTTTATAGAAACATGTGTTGGCCCTGTCTAGAAAAATGTGTTGGCCCTGTCTAGAAACGTGTTGGCCCTTTCCAGAAACATGTTGTTCCTGTCTAAAAACATGTGAGCCCTTTCTAGAAACATGTTGGCCCTGTAGAAATGTGTTGGCCCTTTCTAGAAATGTGTTGGCCCTGTCTAGAAACATGTTGACCCTTTCTAGAAACATGTTGACCCTTTCTACAAACTTGTTGGCCCTGTCTAAAAACATGTTGGCCCTGTTTAGAAACATGTTGGCCCTTTCTAGAAATGTGTTGGCCCTGTCTAGAAAAATGTGTTGGCCCTGTCTATAAAAATGTGTTGGCCCTGTCTAGAAAAACGTGTTGGCCCTTTCCAGAAACATGTTGTTCCTGTCTAAAAACATGTTGGCCCTGTCTAGAAATGTGGTGGTCCTTTATAGAAAAATGTGTTGGCCCTGTCTAGAAAAATGTGTTGGCCCTGTCTAGAAACGTGTTGGCCCATTCCAGAAACATGTTGTTCCTGTCTAAAAACATGTGAGCCCTTTCTAGAAACATGTTGGCCCTGTAGAAATTTGTTGGCCCTTTCTAGAAATGTGTTGGCCCTGTCTAGAAACATGTTGGCCCTTTCTAGAAACATGTTGACCCTCTTTAGAAACATGTTGGCCCTTTCTAGAAACATGTTGGCCCTTTCTAGAAACATGTTGACCCTCTTTAGAAACATGTTGGCCCTTTCTACAAACATGTTGGCCCTGTCTAAAAATATGTTGGCCCTGTTTAGAAACATGTTGGCCCTGTTTAGAAACATGTTGGCCCTTTCTAGAAATGTGTTTGCCCTGTCTAGAAAAATGTGTTGGCCCTGTCTAGAAAAACGTGTTGGCCCTTTCCAGAAACATGTTGTACCTGTCTAAAAACATGTTGGCCTTGTCTAGAAACGTGTTGGCCCTTTCTAGAAACATGTTGGCCCTTTCTAGAAACATGTTGGCCCTTTCTACAAACTTGTTGGCCCTGTCTAAAAACTTGTTGGCCCTGTTTAGAAACATGTTGGCCCTTTCTAGAAATGTGTTGGCCCTTTCTAGAAAAGTGTTGGCCCTGTCTAGAAAAGTGTTGGCCCTGTCTAGAAAAGTGTTGGCCCTGTCTAGAAACGTGTTGGCCCTGTCTAGAAACATGTTGGCCCTGTCTAGAAACGTGTTGGCCCTGTCTAGAAACATGTTGGCCCTGTCTAGAAACGTGTTGGCCCTGTCTAGAAACATGTTGGCCCTGTCTAGAAACATGTTGGCCCTGTCTAGAAACGTGTTGGCCCTGTCTAGAAATGTGTTGGCCCTTTCTAGAAAAATGTGTTGGCCCTGTCTAAAAAAATGTGTTGGCCCTGTCTAGAAACGTGTTGGCCCTGTCTAGAAACGTGTTGGCCCTGTCTAGAAACGTGTTGGCCCTGTCGAGAAACATGTTGGCCCTGTCTAGAAACGTGTTGGCCCTGTCTAGAAATGTGTTGGTCCTTTATAGAAAAATGTGTTGGCCCTGTCTAGAAAAATGTGTTGGCCCTGTCTAGAAACATGTTGGCCCTTTCCAGAAACATGTTGTTCCTGTCTAAAAACATGTGAGCCCTTTCTAGAAACATGTTGGCCCTGTAGAAATGTGTTGGCCCTTTCTAGAAATGTGTTGGCCCTGTCTAGAAACGTGTTGGCCTTGTCTAGAAATGTGTTGGCCCTTTCTAGAAACATGTTGGCCCTTTCTAGAAACATGTTGACCCTTTCTACAAACTTGTTGGCCCTGTCTAAAAACTTGTTGGCCCTGTTTAGAAACATGTTGGCCCTTTCTAGAAATGTGTTGGCCCTGTCTAGAAAAATGTGTTGGCCCTGTCTAGAAAAACGTGTTGGCCCTTTCCAGAAACATGTTGTTCCTGTCTAAAAACATGTTGGCCCTGTCTAGAAATGTGGTGGTCCTTTATAGAAAAATGTGTTGGCCCTGTCTAGAAAAATGTGTTGGCCCTGTCTAGAAACGTGTTGGCCCTTTCCAGAAACATGTTGTTCCTGTCTAAAAACATGTGAGCCCTTTCTAGAAACATGTTGGCCCTGTAGAAATGTGTTGGCCCTTTCTAGAAATGTGTTGGCCCTGTCTAGAAACGTGTTGGCCTTGTCTAGAAATGTGTTGGCCCTGTCTAGAAACATGTTGGCCCTTTCTAGAAACATGTTGACCCTCTTTAGAAACATGTTGGCCCTTTCTAGAAACATGTTGGCCCTTTCTAGAAACATGTTGACCCTCTTTAGAAACATGTTGGCCCTTTCTACAAACATGTTGGCCCTGTCTAAAAACATGTTGGCCCTGTTTAGAAACATGTTGGCCCTGTTTAGAAACATGTTGGCCCTGTTTAGAAACATGTTGGCCCTTTCTACAAACATGTTTGCCCTGTCTAAAAACATGTTGGCCCTGTTTAGAAACATGTTGGCCCTGTTTAGAAACATGTTGGCCCTTTCTAGAAATGTGTTTGCCCTGTCTAGAAAAATGTGTTGGCCCTGTTTAGAAAAATGTGTTGGCCCTGTCTAGAAACGTGTTGGCCCTTTCCAGAAACATGTTGTTCCTGTCTAAAAACATGTGAGCCCTTTCTAGAAACATGTTGGCCCTGTAGAAATGTGTTGGCCCTTTCTAGAAATGTGTTGGCCCTGTCTAGAAACGTGTTGGCCTTGTCTAGAAATGTGTTGGCCCTGTCTAGAAACATGTTGGCCCTTTCTAGAAACATGTTGACCCTCTTTAGAAACATGTTGGCCCTTTCTAGAAACATGTTGGCCCTTTCTAGAAACATGTTGACCCTCTTTAGAAACATGTTGGCCCTTTCTACAAACATGTTGGCCCTGTCTAAAAACATGTTGGCCCTGTTTAGAAACATGTTGGCCCTCTTTAGAAACATGTTGGCCCTGTTTAGAAACATGTTGGCCCTCTTTAGAAACATGTTGGCCCTTTCTACAAACATGTTTGCCCTGTCTAAAAACATGTTGGCCCTGTTTAGAAACATGTTGGCCCTGTTTAGAAACATGTTGGCCCTTTCTAGAAATGTGTTTGCCCTGTCTAGAAAAATGTGTTGGCCCTGTCTAGATAAACGTGTTGGCCCTTTCCAGAAACATGTTGTTCCTGTCTAAAAACATGTTGGCCTTGTCTAGAAATGTGTTGGCCTTGTCTAGAAACGTGTTGGCCCTGTCTAGAAACTTATAGGCCCTGTCCAGAAACATATAGGCCCTGTCCAGAAACATATAGGCCCTGTCTAGAAACATGTGTGCCCTGTCTAACAACATGTTGACCCTGTCTAGAAACATATTGGCCTTGTCTAGAAACATGTTGACCCTCTTTAGAAATATGTTGGCCCTGTTTAGAAACATGTTGGCCCTTTCTAGAAACATGTTGGCCCTTTCTAGAAACATGTTGCCCCTCTTTAGAAATATGTTGGCCCTGTTTAGAAACATGTTGGCCCTTTCTAGAAACATGTTGGCCCTTTCTAGAAACATGTTGCCCCTCTTTAGAAACATGTTGGCCCTTTCTAGAAACATGTTGGCCCTGTGTAGAAAGATATTGGCACTGTTTAGAAATGTGTTGTCCCTGTTAAGAAACATGTTGGCCCTTTCTAGAAACATGTTGTCCCTCTTTAGAAACATATTGGCCCTTTCTAGAAACATGTTGGCCCTTTCTAGAAACATGTTGGCCCTGTTTAGAAACATGTTGGCCCTGTTTAGAAACATGTTGGCCCTGTTTAGAAACATGTTGGCCCTGTTTAGAAACATGTTGGCCCTGTTTAGAAACATGTTGGCCCTGTTTAGAAACATATAGGCCCTGTCCAGAAACATATAGGCTCTGTCTAGAAACATGTGTGCCCTGTCTAACAACATGTTGACCCTGTCTAGAAACATATTGGCCCTTTCTAGAATCATGTTGGCCTTGTCTAGAAACATGTTGACCCTCTTTAGAAATATGTTGGCCCTGTTTAGAAACATGTTGGCCCTTTCTAGAAACATGTTGGCCCTTTCTAGAAACATGTTGCCCCTCTTTAGAAATATGTTGGCCCTTTCTAGAAACATGTTGGCCCTTTCTAGAAATGTGGTGGTCCTTTATAGAAAAATGTGTTGGCCCTGTCTAGAAAAATGTGTTGGCCCTGTCTAGAAACGTGTTGGCCCTTTCCAGAAACATGTTGTTCCTGTCTAAAAACATGTGAGCCCTTTCTAGAAACATGTTGGCCCTGTAGAAATGTGTTGGCCCTTTCTAGAAATGTGTTGGCCCTGTCTAGAAACATGTTGGCCCTTTCTAGAAACATGTTGACCCTCTTTAGAAACATGTTGGCCCTTTCTAGAAACATGTTGGCCCTTTCTAGAAACATGTTGACCCTCTTTAGAAACATGTTGGCCCTTTCTACAAACATGTTGGCCCTGTCTAAAAATATGTTGGCCCTGTTTAGAAACATGTTGGCCCTGTTTAGAAACATGTTGGCCCTTTCTAGAAATGTGTTTGCCCTGTCTAGAAAAATGTGTTGGCCCTGTCTAGAAAAACGTGTTGGCCCTTTCCAGAAACATGTTGTACCTGTCTAAAAACATGTTGGCCTTGTCTAGAAACGTGTTGGCCCTTTCTAGAAACATGTTGGCCCTTTCTAGAAACATGTTGGCCCTTTCTACAAACTTGTTGGCCCTGTCTAAAAACTTGTTGGCCCTGTTTAGAAACATGTTGGCCCTTTCTAGAAATGTGTTGGCCCTTTCTAGAAAAGTGTTGGCCCTGTCTAGAAAAGTGTTGGCCCTGTCTAGAAAAGTGTTGGCCCTGTCTAGAAACGTGTTGGCCCTGTCTAGAAACATGTTGGCCCTGTCTAGAAACGTGTTGGCCCTGTCTAGAAACATGTTGGCCCTGTCTAGAAACGTGTTGGCCCTGTCTAGAAACATGTTGGCCCTGTCTAGAAACATGTTGGCCCTGTCTAGAAACGTGTTGGCCCTGTCTAGAAATGTGTTGGCCCTTTCTAGAAAAATGTGTTGGCCCTGTCTAAAAAAATGTGTTGGCCCTTTCTACAAACATGTTGGCCCTGTTTAGAAACATGTTGGCCCTTTCTACAAACATGTTTGCCCTGTCTAAAAACATGTTGGCCCTGTTTAGAAACATGTTGGCCCTGTTTAGAAACATGTTGGCCCTTTCTAGAAATGTGTTTGCCCTGTCTAGAAAAATGTGTTGGCCCTGTTTAGAAAAATGTGTTGGCCCTGTCTAGAAACGTGTTGGCCCTTTCCAGAAACATGTTGTTCCTGTCTAAAAACATGTGAGCCCTTTCTAGAAACATGTTGGCCCTGTAGAAATGTGTTGGCCCTTTCTAGAAATGTGTTGGCCCTGTCTAGAAACGTGTTGGCCTTGTCTAGAAATGTGTTGGCCCTGTCTAGAAACATGTTGGCCCTTTCTAGAAACATGTTGACCCTCTTTAGAAACATGTTGGCCCTTTCTAGAAACATGTTGGCCCTTTCTAGAAACATGTTGACCCTCTTTAGAAACATGTTGGCCCTTTCTACAAACATGTTGGCCCTGTCTAAAAACATGTTGGCCCTGTTTAGAAACATGTTGGCCCTCTTTAGAAACATGTTGGCCCTGTTTAGAAACATGTTGGCCCTCTTTAGAAACATGTTGGCCCTTTCTACAAACATGTTTGCCCTGTCTAAAAACATGTTGGCCCTGTTTAGAAACATGTTGGCCCTGTTTAGAAACATGTTGGCCCTTTCTAGAAATGTGTTGGCCCTGTCTAGAAAATGTGTGGCCCTGTCTAGATAAACCCTTTCCAGAAACATGTTGTTCCTGTCTAAAAACATGTTGGCCTTGTCTAGAAATGTGTTGGCCTTGTCTAGAAACGTGTTGGCCCTGTCTAGAAACTTATAGGCCCTGTCCAGAAACATATAGGCCCTGTCCAGAAACATATAGGCCCTGTCTAGAAACATGTGTGCCCTGTCTAACAACATGTTGACCCTGTCTAGAAACATATTGGCCTTGTCTAGAAACATGTTGACCCTCTTTAGAAATATGTTGGCCCTGTTTAGAAACATGTTGGCCCTTTCTAGAAACATGTTGGCCCTTTCTAGAAACATGTTGCCCCTCTTTAGAAATATGTTGGCCCTGTTTAGAAACATGTTGGCCCTTTCTAGAAACATGTTGGCCCTTTCTAGAAACATGTTGCCCCTCTTTAGAAACATGTTGGCCCTTTCTAGAAACATGTTGGCCCTGTGTAGAAAGATATTGGCACTGTTTAGAAATGTGTTGTCCCTGTTAAGAAACATGTTGGCCCTTTCTAGAAACATGTTGTCCCTCTTTAGAAACATATTGGCCCTTTCTAGAAACATGTTGGCCCTTTCTAGAAACATGTTGGCCCTGTTTAGAAACATGTTGGCCCTGTTTAGAAACATGTTGGCCCTGTTTAGAAACATGTTGGCCCTGTTTAGAAACATGTTGGCCCTGTTTAGAAACATGTTGGCCCTGTTTAGAAACATATAGGCCCTGTCCAGAAACATATAGGCCCTGTCTAGAAACATGTGTGCCCTGTCTAACAACATGTTGACCCTGTCTAGAAACATATTGGCCCTTTCTAGAATCATGTTGGCCTTGTCTAGAAACATGTTGACCCTCTTTAGAAATATGTTGGCCCTGTTTAGAAACATGTTGGCCCTTTCTAGAAACATGTTGGCCCTTTCTAGAAACATGTTGCCCCTCTTTAGAAATATGTTGGCCCTTTCTAGAAACATGTTGGCCCTTTCTAGAAACATGTTGCCCCTCTTTAGAAACATGTTGGCCCTTTCTAGAAACATGTTGGCCCTGTGTAGAAAGATATTGGCACTGTTTAGAAATGTGTTGGCCCTGTTAAGAAACATGTTGGCCCTTTCTAGAAACATGTTGTCCCTCTTTAGAAACACGTTGGCCCTTTCTAGAAACACGTTGGCCCTGTTTAGAAACATGTTGGCCCTGTTTAGAAACATGTTGGCCCTGTTTAGAAACATGTTGGCCCTGTTTAGAAACATGTTGGCCCTGTTTAGAAACATGTTGGCCCTGTTTAGAAACATGTTGGCCCTTTCTAGAAACATGTTGGCCCTTTCTAGAAACATGTTGCCCCTCTTTAGAAATATGTTGGCCCTGTTTAGAAACATGTTGCCCCTCTTTAGAAATATGTTGGCCCTGTTTAGAAACATGTTGGCCCTTTCTAGAAACATGTTGGCCCTTTCTAGAAACATGTTGCCCCTCTTTAGAAACATGTTGGCCCTTTCTAGAAACATGTTGGCCCTGTGTAGAAAGATATTGGCACTGTTTAGAAATGTGTTGGCCCTGTTAAGAAACATGTTGGCCCTTTCTAGAAACATGTTGTCCCTCTTTAGAAACACGTTGGCCCTTTCTAGAAACACGTTGGCCCTGTTTAGAAACATGTTGGCCCTGTTTAGAAACATGTTGGCCCTGTTTAGAAACATGTTGGCCCTGTTTAGAAACATGTTGGCCCTGTTTAGAAACATGTTGGCCCTGTTTAGAAACATGTTGGCCCTGTTTAGAAACATGTTGGCCCTTTCTAGAAATGTGTTGGCCCTGTCTAGAAAAATGTGTTGGCCATGTCTAGAAAAATGTGTTGGCCCTGTCTAGAAAAACGTGTTGGCCCTTTCCAGAAACATGTTGTCCCTCTTTAGAAATATGTTGGCGCTGTTTAGAAACATGTTGGCCCTTTCTAGAAACATGTTGGCCCTTTCTAGAAACATGTTGGCCCTTTCTAGAAACATGTTGCCCCTCTTTAGAAACATGTTGGCCCTTTCTAGAAACATGTTGGCCCTGTGTAGAAAGATATTGGCACTGTTTAGAAATGTGTTGGCCCTGTTAAGAAACATGTTGGCCCTTTCTAGAAACATGTTGTCCCTCTTTAGAAACACGTTGGCCCTTTCTAGAAACACGTTGGCCCTGTTTAGAAACATGTTGGCCCTGTTTAGAAACATGTTGGCCCTGTTTAGAAACATGTTGGCCCTGTTTAGAAACATGTTACCCCTCTTTAGAAATATGTTGGCCCTGTTTAGAAACATGTTGGCCCTTTCTAGAAACATGTTGGCCCTTTCTAGAAACATGTTGCCCCTCTTTAGAAACATGTTGGCCCTTTCTAGAAACATGTTGGCCCTGTGTAGAAAGATATTGGCACTGTTTAGAAATGTGTTGGCCCTGTTAAGAAACATGTTGGCCCTTTCTAGAAACATGTTGTCCCTCTTTAGAAACACGTTGGCCCTTTCTAGAAACACGTTGGCCCTGTTTAGAAACATGTTGGCCCTGTTTAGAAACATGTTGGCCCTGTTT
This sequence comes from Oncorhynchus gorbuscha, assembly GCF_021184085.1. NCBI lineage: Eukaryota > Metazoa > Chordata > Actinopteri > Salmoniformes > Salmonidae > Oncorhynchus > Oncorhynchus gorbuscha. The sequence goes on along the minus strand of NC_060183.1, from coordinate 75,982,437 downwards.
AGAAACATGTTGGCCCTGTTTAGAAACATGTTGGCCCTGTTTAGAAACATGTTGGCCCTGTTTAGAAACATGTTGGCCCTTTCTAGAAATGTGTTGTCCCTCTTTAGAAACATGTTGGCCCTTTCTAGAAACATGTTGGCCCTTTCTAGAAACATGTTGGCCCTTTCTAGAAACATGTTGACCCTCTTTAGAAATATGTTGGCCCTGTTTAGAAACATGTTGGCCCTTTCTAGAAACATGTTGGCCCTTTCTAGAAACATGTTTCCCCTCTTTAGAAACATGTTGGCCCTTTCTAGAAACATGTTGGCCCTGTGTAGAAAGATATTGGCACTGTTTAGAAATCTGTTGACCCTGTTAAGAAACATGTTGGCCCTTTCTAAAAACATGTTGTCCCTCTTTAGAAACATCTTGGCCCTTTCTAGAAACATGTTGACCCTCTTTAGAAACATGTTGGCCCTGTCTACAAACATGTTGGCCCTGTTTAGAAACATGTTGGCCCTGTTCAGAAACATGTTGGCTCTGTCTAGAAACATGTTGGCCTTGTCTAGAATCATGTTGGCCCTGTTTAGAAACAACATCTAGCCTCTACCCACTTGTTTAGCTCGGATTTATTGGACAAGTGTAAGCAATACGGCAACATTTTACAAGCATATCTGAGGGCAAGCTGGTGCTACTACCATAGGCCCTAATTTTTATATCCATGTGTTTCAAATCTACATGAAGTTCTTAGGGTAAGTTAGTGTAGCGAAATGCTTGTGCTTCTAGTTCCGACAATGCAGTAATAACCAACAAGTAATCTAACTAACAATTCCAAAACTACTGTCTTATACACAGTGTAAGGGGATAAAGAATATGTACATAAGGATATATGAATGAGTGATGGTACAGGGCAGCATAGGCAAGATACAGTAGATGGTATCGAGTACAGTATATACATATGAGATGAGTATGTAAACAAAGTGGCATAGTTAAAGTGGCTAGTGATACATGTATTACATAAGGATGCAGTCGATGATATAGAGTACAGTATATACGTATGCATATGAGATGAATAATGTAGGGTAAGTAATATTATATAAGGTAGCATTGTTTAAAGTGGCTAGTGATATATTTACATAATTTCCCATAAATTCCTAGGGCCAAGGGTTAGGGGCTAGGGTTAGTTCCTAGGGAGAGGGGTTAGTGTTAGTTCCTTGGGGGAAAGGATTAGTTCCTAGGGAGAGGGGTTAGGAATGAATTATTTTAAATGCATTGTAAAACAGTGAACCTGATTTATTTTAGTCTGAGCATTAGAGAGTATAGTGCTGTAAAGTGGAAAGAAACAGCTTTACATTTTTTAGTTATGTTTTTATTGTTAAAGTGTGTGTGTGTGTGTGTGTGTGTGTGTGTGTGTGTGTGTGTGTGTGTGTGTGTGTGTGTGTGTGTGTGTGTGTGTGTGTGTGTGTGTGTGTGTGTGTGTGTGTGTGTGTGTGTGTGTGTGTGTGTGTGTGTGTTTTCTTAAGGTTTTTTGTACTTTAGTTTGGCGTTGGAGGTGTAATGTTTAGCCAAACCCTAACCTCTTCCAGTTCGTCCCAAGGTCTTACAGGGGAACAAAATCAAATATATGTAACAAATAACTTACTTAAGGAGTTTGAACATCATTAGAGCAACATCATCATCTGATCATGAAATGTATCCACGGGAGCTATTGATTTGCTGTCTACTGTACCAAAACTGCTCATTGGAACATGTCCGTCATTGGAGATCATTACAATTTCGGGCCTGATTGCTTATGGGAAAAGTTCTGAAATGAGATATTATAGCTTCTTGCGATGTTATAATGGAAGCTACCAACGTTGTAGTCATTCTAAGCGTTGTACCTATACATTTTTTCCAGTTCGATTGTGATAGTTCATATCAGCTCCTCTTGAGATTAAAAACCTACACATTAAGAACATACTGATATTGTTCCACTCTTTACCTATATGATTACGGCAAATGATTCCTCTCAAAAGATCACCGTGTATAGTTTTGGCAGTCAATAAGTACTGGCTTGAAATGGACGACTCACTTGTGTTGTGGTCCAATTCTCTAACATGGCCTTATCTCCTTTTACCTCGTCCTGTATCCCCATACCCACTGATAGATGAATGGATGGGTCTCTCCTGTATTACTTTAACATATTTATCTACTGCAGATGAGTGGGAATAGATGAACAAGTGATGAGGAAAGGAAGCTGTTGAAGAGATTTGGGCCTCAGCTCCCAGTGTCACCTTGGTCATCTGTCTCTTTCCCACTGACGCCATGTAGTGTGGAATCCAGACGGCTTTGTTGATTGGATACTTGGCACGGCTCTGGCTCCTCCCATGAGGATTCTGGGAGTCGGATTTTGGGGGAAGTTTTCCAGCATAATAAATATGTCTGCCATTGTGTGCCATTGGGGAAATTTGATAGCCGTCTAAGGCTGAAACGGTTCTGTCTGCCGGGTTCTAAACCAGTCTCTCTTGACGCTAACAAACAATGTTGTTATAGTGTAGCTCTCAGACCAAGACATTCTTACTGTTCTCCCAGATTGTTTGTTTTTGGCTAGTTATTATGTTACTGCCCTCAAAGCTTGTCAGTCCAAATTGAATGGGTAGACACTGCAACTAAACTGAAAGTGGATCTGTTTTTTGTTGTATCATTTTTTTACTCCAGTCCCAGTCCTCTAATTAAGCAATAATGCTCGAGGGGGTGTGGTATATGGCTAATATACCACAGCTAAGGGCTTTTCTTAGGACACAGCCCTTAGCCATCATATTTTAGCCATATATCACAAACCCCTGAGGTGCCTTATTGCTATTATAAACTGGTTAGCAATGTAATTAGAGCAGTAAAAATTAATGTTTTGACATACCCATGGTATACAGTCTGATTTACCACAGCTTTCAGCCAATCAGCATTCAGGGCTGGAACCACCCAGTTTGTAATATGTGCTGTTTATTGGGTAGGATAGATAGAGGGGGGAAAAGGTAGAGTTACTAAAATAGCAGTGGGCAGGATGAATGTGTTCCGGAGGCAGCGGCTAAGACCACTAGATCTCCCTTGGCCACAATGATGTATCTTTTAATCCGTCTTGTCTACTACAGACGCTCCAGCCTCTAACCAATCCTTCTACCATAACAATTGACTGGATAATAAGGGTAAAGAAATCAAATGGGCAATGTAGGCCAGGTCCCCTTGGAGTGTCAGTAGAGACCCAAAGTGAAGTGACCCTAATGTAGGCCAGGTCCCCTTGGAGTGTCAGTAGAGACCCAAAGTGAAGTGACCCTAATGTAGGCCAGGTCCCCTTGGAGTGTCAGTAGAGACCCAAAGTGAAGTGACCCTAATGTAGGCCAGGTCCCCTTGGAGTGTCAGTAGAGACCCAAAGTGAAGTGACCCTAATGTAGGCCAGGTCCCCTTGGAGTGTCAGTAGAGACCCAAAGTGAAGTGACCCTAATGTAGGCCAGGTCCCCTTGGAGTGTCAGTAGAGACCCAAAGTGAAGTGACCCTAATGTAGGCCAGGTCCCCTTGGAGTGTCAGTAGAGACCCAAAGTGAAGTGACCCTAATGTAGGCCAGGTCCCCTTGGAGTGTCAGTAGAGACCCAAAGTGAAGTGACCCTAATGTAGGCCAGGTCCCCTTGGAGTGTCAGTAGAGACCCACAGTGAAGTGACCCTAATGTAGGTCACTCACATGTAGAGTAACGACTGGTGAGTCAATATCACCCCTGCAGGGCTTGCACGCAAGACGGGCACTGATGACATCAAAAGTCCACTGAAACTGTCATCCATGACGTTTTCCTGATGTGTTATGGTTCCCCGAGGGGAAGGGGGACTGAGGTGATTGAGTAAAGATAATCAGATGATTTTAGGGGGAGAATGGTAGAGATGGTCTACAAGAGGTCTCCAGTTAGCATGTTGTATTTGTCAGTAACACCTAACTAGTAAGACATGATATGATAGGAAATGAACAAGGGTAAGAGTCAAGTACAGTGGGGAGAACAAGTATTTGATAACCTGCCAAATCGGCAATGTTTCCTAGTTACAAAGCATGTAGAGGTCTGTAATTTTTATCATAGGTACACTTCATCTGTAAGAGACGGAATCTAAAACAAAAATGCAGAAAATCACATTGTATGATTTTTAAGTAATTCATTTGCATTTTATTGCATGACATAAGTATTTGATCACCTACCAACCAGCAAGAATTCCGGCTCTCACAGACCTGTTAGTTTTTCTTTAAGAAGCACTCCTGTTCTCCACTCACCTGTATTAACTGCACCTGTTTGAACTCGTTACCTGTATAAAAGACACCTGTTCACACACTCAGAGTCAGTCACCCATAGTCATAGTTACCCATAACCACCAGTACTCATAGCCACAGTCACCCATAGCCACCGGTAGTCATAGCCACAGTCACCCATACCCACCAGTAGTCATAGCCGCAGTCACTGGTAGCCACAGAGGCAAGTCAAATGTCACTAGGGTCTGGACCTTGTCCTCGCCCATTCATAATGCATGCAGTGTGGGTTGCTAGCAAGTCACTACTTCTCCTTAGCGTTAACTATTGATTAAGGGCCTGTGTTCCGGGCCCTCAGAGGGATTGATGTGGCGCTGCTAATGTGTGGTAGACAACTCCATTATTCATGATTCCACTGGCCATTTGAGCATGTGGTGAAGCACTGTATGCACAGCTTTTACATGTACCTATATTTTGGATGATTGTCAGTGGTAGACCTCAAGACGACTGTCAAGGAACACGTTACCGCGACTGTATGTTGGCCAATGGTGGCCCTCAAGCTGATATGAAGACATGTGCCAGGTTATTGGGCATAGAACCATTTATCAGTTTATTCAGGACCATGCAACATTACCCAACATTCAGATAGAAATGTATACTGTTTCTAGAACAGCTGTTAATATCTGTCATGCAGAGTATGTAATAGTCAGCTCTATTTAAAGTTATCTTCAGTGCCTTCGGAAAGTATTCAGACCCCTTGACTTTTCCCACATTTTGATATGTTACAGCCTTATTCTAAAATGGACTAAATGAAAACAATCCTCAGCAATCTGCACACAACACCAGATAATGAAAAGGCGAAAATAGGTTTAGAATCTTCTGCAAATGTATTCGTATATAAATAAGTGTAAGTATTCAGACCCTTTGCTATGAGACTCGAAATTGAGCTTAGGTGCATCTAGTTTCCATTGATCATCCTTGAGATGTTTCAACAACTTGATTGGAGTCCACCTGTGGTAGATTCAATTGATGGGGCATGATTTGGAAAGGCACACACCTGTCTCTAAGGCCCCACAGTCGACAGTGCAAGTCAGAGCAAAAACCAAGTCATGAGGTTGAACGAACTGTCCGTAAGAGCCCCGAGACCGGATTGTGTTGAGGCACAGATCTGGGGAAGGGTACCAAAATATTTCTGCAGCATTGAAGGCCCCCCAAAACAAAGTGGCCTCCATTATCCTTAAATGGAAGAAGTTTGGAACCACCAAGACTCCTCCTAGTGCTGGCCACCCGGCCAAAATCAGCAATCTGGAGAGAAGGGCCTTGGTCAGTGGGGTGACCAAGAAGCCGATGGGCACTCTGGAAGTGCTCTAGAGTTCTCTGAGAACCTTCCAGAAGGACAACCATCTCTGCAACACTCCACCAATCAGCCTTTTATGGTAGAGTGGCCAGACAGAAGCCACTCCTCAGTTAAAGGCACATGACAGCCCGCTTGGAGTTTGCCAAAAGGCACCTAAAGACTCCCAGACCATGAAAATCAAGATTCTCTGGTCTGATGAAACCAAGATTGAACTACAGTGAAGCATGGTGGTGGCAGCATCATGCTGTGGGGGTGTTTTTCAGCGGCAGAGACTGGGAGACTAGTCAGGATCGAGGCAAAGAGGAACGGAGCAAAGTACAGAGATCCTTGATGAAAACCTGCTCCAGAGTGCTCAGGACCTCCGACTGGGGCAAAGTTTCACCTTCTAAAAGGACAACGACCCACAGCCAACGCAACGCAGGAGTGGCTTCGGGACAAGTCTCTGAATGTCCTTGAGTGGCCCAGCCAGAGCCTGAACTTGAACCTGATAAAGAAAATCTCTGGAGAGACCTGAAAATAGCTGTGCAGCAATGCTCCCCATCCAACCTGACTGAGCTTGAGAGGATATCAAATCAAATTTTATTGGTCCATACACATGGTTAGCAGATGTTAATGAGAGCGTAGCGAAATGCTTGTGCTTCTAGTTCCTACAGTGCAGTAATATCTAACAATTCTCCAACAACTACCTAATACACACAAATCTAAAGGCATGATTGAGAATATGTACATATAATTATATGGATGAGCAGCATAGGCAAGGTGCAATAGATGGTATAAAGTACAGTATGTACCCTCCCTGACTAGCACCAAAAGCTCAGCCTTTAGGGCTTTCTCAGGGACAAAGAGTCCATAATGTTCTGCTACAGCGCAAAACCACCAACCGAACAACAGAGGGCGCACCAATAAACTGGGAGACTGCTGAGGCAGCCATTTTGGACACAGCAGTCTACTTAACACACAAAAACTAAACCAGTCATCCAAACCTACCACCACACCCCAATCACCAATCAGAGAGCTCAGAGCAGGGGTCCGGTGGGTTTAATGGATCCCGGATGAGTCCCCATTATGTTACTCATGCCTCTTGGTGGAGAGAATGCAACACCCTGCTACACTCAACTCCCCGTGGAGTGTAAGAGGTATGTGACTGTAGGTGCGGGTAAGGATGACTGAGACAAAATTTTACATTAACAGGGCATTTATTCCTTCACATGGTAATTTGGGGAAAAGGTGCTGGATGGAACCAAAGCAAAGAAAGTTCAAGTTAAAGAGCCCCCTCTCCTACCATAGCTACCCACTACGTATCTATTCTTAACACCACCTGGCGCACTAACCAAAATACAGTGGGTGGTCCGCCCAGGTCTTACGTAGTGTGCATAGACAGAGTACATACTACGGGTAGCACTCCCAAAGTGCCTTCCCCTTCCCACCCTCCCCCAGGGAAAGAAACAGAAGAATCACTAACGTAAGTTATCAATTTAAATAATCAAAAACAGTCCTTGTGACAAAAACATTCCTCAGCAGGACCCGTTACAAAATAGGTTTTTATAAAGTGTCTGAGCAACAACCAACAAAGGCCATCAAAGAAGCTCTCTCTGATCAGCAACCAACACAGGACACACCAATCAGCTCTCTCTGATCAACAACCAACACAGGACACAACCAATCAGCTCTCTCTGATCAACAACCAACACAGGACACACCAATCAGCTCTCTCTGATCAACAACCAACACAGGACACACCAATCAGCTCTCTCTGATCAACAACCAACACAGGACACACCAATCAGCTCTCTCTGATCAACAACCAACACAGGACACACCAATCAGCTCTCTCTGATCAACAACCAACACAGGACACACCAATCAGCTCTCTCTGATCAACAACCAACACAGGACACACCAATCAGCTCTCTCTGATCAACAACCAACACAGGACACACCAATCAGCTCTCTCTGAGCAACAACCAACACAGGACACACCAATCAGCTCTCTCTCTGAGCAAAGGAACACTGGCTTTTATACAGCTGGAGAAGGAGTCTGTAATTGCAGACAGCTGTATCCCCTGACGAGAGGGCGGGGTCAGCTCCAATCTGCAATGGGGCCGACCAATCAGCTACTTGAGGAAATCCAGGAAGCCATTTCCTGAAATACACACAAACACATACAAACCCACAACACAGAAAATGGGGAACCTAACAATGTGATATGAGTAATGTAAGATATATACAGTAAACATTATCACAGTTGCATTGTTTAAAGTGACTTGTGATCCATTTATTAAAAAGTGGCAAGTGATTGGGTCCCAATGTAGGCAGCAGCCTCTCTGAGTTAGTGATTGCTGTTTAGCAGTCTGATGGCCATGAGATAGAAGCTGTTTGTCAGTCTCTTGGTCCGAGCTTTGATGCACCTGTACTGACAAAGCCTTCTGGAGAGTAGCGGTGTGAACAGGCTCAGTTGGTTGTTGTCCTTGATGATCTTTTTGCCGTTTTGTGACATCAGGTGCTGTAGGTGTCATGGAGGGCAGGTAGTTTGCCCCCATTGATGATTTGTGCAGACTGCACCACCCTCTGGAGAGCCTTGAGGTTGAGGGTGGTGCAGATGCCGTACCAGGCTGTGAAATAGCCCAACAGGATGCTCTCGATTGTGCATCTATAAAGGTTTGTCAGGGTTTTGGGTAACAAGCCAAATTTCTTCAGCCTCCTGGCGCCTGCTTCACAACACTGTCTGTGTGGGTGGACCATTTCAGTTGGTCTGTGATGTGTATGCTGAGGAACTTAAAACGTTCCACTTTCTCCACTACTGTCCCTTCGATGTGGATAAGGGGGGGTGCTCCCTCTGCTGTTTCCTGAAGTCCACGATCATCTCCTTTGTTTAGTTGACGTTGAGTGAGAGGTTGTTTTCCTGACACCATCTGCAGAGAAGAATAGGAGAAACTATCCAAATACAGGTGTGCCAAGCTTGTAGTGTCATGTGCTCCCGAGTGGCGCAGTGGTCTAAGGCACTGCCTGTCTAAGGCACTGCCTGTCTAAGGCACTGCCTGTCTAAGGCACTACCGCCTGTCTAAGGCACTGCCGCCTGTCTAAGGCACTACCGCCTGTCTAAGGCACTGCCGCCTGTCTAAGGCACTACCGCCTGTCTAAGGCACTACCGCCTGTCTAAGGCACTACCTGTCTAAGGCACTGCCGCCTGTCTAAGGCACTGCCTGTCTAAGGCACTGCCTGTCTAAGGCACTGCCGCCTGTCTAAGGCACTGCCTGTCTAAGGCACTGCCGCCTGTCTAAGGCACTGCCTGTCTAAGGCACTGCCTGTCTAAGGCACTGCCGCCTGTCTAAGGCACTACCGCCTGTCTAAGGCACTGCCTGTCTAAGGCACTACCGCCTGTCTAAGGCACTACCGCCTGTCTAAGGCACTGCCTGTCTAAGGCACCGCCTGTCTAAGGCACCGCCTGTCTAAGGCACCGCCTGTCTAAGGCACCGCCTGTCTAAGGCACCGCCTGTCTAAGGCACCACCTGTCTAAGGCACTACCGCCTGTCTAAGGCACTACCGCCTGTCTAAGGCACTACCTGTCTAAGGCACTACCTGTCTAAGGCACTACCGCCTGTCTAAGGCACTACCGCCTGTCTAAGGCACTACCGCCTGTCTAAGGCACTACCGCCTGTCTAAGGCACTGCTGCCTGTCTAAGGCACTGCCGCCTGTCTAAGGCACTACCGCCTGTCTAAGGCACTACCGCCTGTCTAAGGCACTGCCTGTCTAAGGCACTACCGCCTGTCTAAGGCACTACCGCCTGTCTAAGGCACTACCTGTCTGAGGCACTACCGCCTGTCTGAGGCACTACCGCCTGTCTAAGGCACTACCTGTCTAAGGCACTACCGCCTGTCTAAGGCACTACCGCCTGTCTAAGGCACTACCTGTCTAAGGCACTACCTGTCTAAGGCACTACCGCCTGTCTAAGGCACTACCTGTCTAAGGCACTACCTGTCTAAGGCACTACCGCCTGTCTAAGGCACTACCGCCTGTCTAAGGCACTACCTGTCTAAGGCACTACCGCCTGTCTAAGGCACTACCTGTCTAAGGCACTACCGCCTGTCTGAGGCACTACCGCCTGTCTAAGGCACTACCTGTCTGAGGCACTACCGCCTGTCTGAGGCACTACCGCCTGTCTAAGGCACTACCGCCTGTCTGAGGCACTACCGCCTGTCTGAGGCACTACCGCCTGTCTGAGGCACTACCGCCTGTCTAAGGCACTACCGCCTGTCTAAGGCACTACCGCCTGTCTAAGGCACTACCGCCTGTCTAAGGCACTACCGCCTGTCTGAGGCACTACCTGTCTAAGGCACTACCTGTCTAAGGCACTACCGCCTGTCTAAGGCACTACCTGTCTAAGGCACTACCGCCTGTCTAAGGCACTACCGCCTGTCTAAGGCACTACTGCCTGTCTAAGGCACTACCGCCTGTCTAAGGCACTACCTGTCTAAGGCACTACCTGTCTAAGGCACTACCGCCTGTCTAAGGCACTACCGCCTGTCTAAGGCACTACCGCCTGTCTAAGGCACTACCGCCTGTCTAAGGCACTACCTGTCTAAGGCACTACCTGTCTAAGGCACTACCGCCTGTCTAAGGCACTGCCTGTCTAAGGCACTACCGCCTGTCTAAGGCACTACCGCCTGTCTAAGGCACTACCGCCTGTCTAAGGCACTGCCGCCTGTCTAAGGCACTGCCGCCTGTCTAAGGCACTACCGCCTGTCTAAGGCACTACCGCCTGTCTAAGGCACTGCCTGTCTAAGGCACTGCCGCCTGTCTAAGGCACTACCGCCTGTCTAAGGCACTACCGCCTGTCTAAGGCACTGCCTGTCTAAGGCACTGCCTGTCTAAGGCACTACCGCCTGTCTAAGGCACTACCGCCTGTCTAAGGCACTACCGCCTGTCTAAGGCACTGCCGCCTGTCTAAGGCACTGCCGCCTGTCTAAGGCACTGCCTGTCTAAGGCACTACCGCCTGTCTAAGGCACTACCGCCTGTCTAAGGCACTGCCTGTCTAAGGCACTGCCACCTGTCTAAGGCACTGCCACCTGTCTAAGGCACTGCCTGTCTAAGGCACTACCTGTCTAAGGCACTACCGCCTGTCTAAGGCACTGCCTGTCTAAGGCACTGCCTGTCTAAGGCACTACCGCCTGTCTAAGGCACTACCTGTCTAAGGCACTACCGCCTGTCTAAGGCACTGCCTGTCTAAGGCACTGCCTGTCTAAGGCACTGCCGCCTGTCTAAGGCACTGCCGCCTGTCTAAGGCACTACCGCCTGTCTAAGGCACTGCCGCCTGTCTAAAGCACTGCCGCCTGTCTAAGGCACTGCCGCCTGTCTAAGGCACTACCGCCTGTCTAAGGCACTACCGCCTGTCTAAGGCACTACTGCCTGTCTAAGGCACTGCCTGTCTAAGGCACTGCCTGTCTAAGGCACTGCCTGTCTAAGGCACTGCCTGTCTAAGGCACTGCCTGTCTAAGGCACTACCGCCTGTCTAAGGCACTACCGCCTGTCTAAGGCACTACCGCCTGTCTAAGGCACTGCCGCCTGTCTAAGGCACTACCTGTCTAAGGCACTGCCTGTCTAAGGCACTACCGCCTGTCTAAGGCACTGCCGCCTGTCTAAGGCACTGCCTGTCTAAGGCACTACCGCCTGTCTAAGGCACTGCCTGTCTAAGGCACTACCGCCTGTCTAAGGCACTACCGCCTGTCTAAGGCACTACCGCCTGTCTAAGGCACTACCGCCTGTCTAAGGCACTACAGCCTGTCTAAGGCACTACTGCCTGTCTAAGGCACTACTGCCTGTCTAAGGCACTGCCTGTGTAAGGCACTACCGCCTGTCTAAGGCACTGCCTGTCTAAGGCACTACCGCCTGTCTGAGGCACTACTGCCCGTCTAAGGCACTGCCTGTCTAAGGCACTGTCTCAGTGCTAGAGGCTTCACTACAGACACCCTGGTTCAAAACCAGGCTGTATCACAACCGGCTCTGATTGGGAGTCCCATACTGTGGCACACAATTGGCCCAGCGTCGTCTGTTTTTGGCCGGTGGAGGCTGTCATTGTAAATAAGAATTTGTTCTTAACTGACTTGCCTTGTTTAATAAAGGTTAAATAAAACATTTTAAAAATACCCAAGAAGTCTTGAGGCTGTAATCGCTGCCAAAGGTGCTTCAACAAAGTACTGAGTAAAAGGTCTGAATACTTATGTAAACGTGATATTTCATTATAATTATTATTTTTTAATTAAAAATTATTTTAAAGAATCCTAAAAACTGTTTTTGCTTTGTCATTAGGGGGTACTGTGTGTAGATTGACGAGGAAAAACAATAATATAATCAATTTTAGAATAGGGCTGAAACCAAACAAAATGTGGAAATAGTCAAGGGGTCTGAATTCTTTCCGAAGGCACTGTAGATAACTTAAAACAGAGCTGACTATTACATACTCTGCATGAATATGACCACATTATAAAGCATCCTGATACAGTCATATCATTTTTTGCATTGTGTGTACTGCGGCCCCTCATGCCACAGTCAGCCTCACGTGACATTTAATCTTCCCATTTCACCCTGCAGTCCCCGAAGTGTATCTGACAAGCTCCCTCTGCAGACACCCTTGGCCTTTCCACAGGACCCGGCACCATTACATAAGCACAGAACAGGGCTATTTATACACACAACCATGTCTGGGAGACCTCAGAGCAGGGGAAGATAGATGGAAGATGAGGGAGTGAAGTGGAGACTGAAGGGGGAATTGGGATAAACCGTGGTCCACTGCATCTAAGGGGGAAAGGGAAAAGGGGAAAAACCATGGTCCACTGCATCTAAGGGGGAAAGGGAAAAGGGGATAAACCATGGTCCACTGCATCTAAGGGGGAAAGGAAAAGGGGGATAAACCATGGTCCACTGCATCTAAGGGGGAAAGGGAAAAGGGGATAAACCATGGTCCACTGCATCTAAGGGGGAAAGGGAAAAGGGGGATAAACCATGGTCCACTGCATCTAAGGGGGAAAGGGAAAAGGGGGATAAACCATGGTCCACTGCATCTAAGGGGGAAAGGGAAAAGGGGGATAAACCATGGTCCACTGCATCTAAGGGGGAAAGGGAAAAGGGGGATAAACCATGGTCCACTGCATCTAAGGGGGAAAGGGAAAAGGGGGATAAACCATGGTCCACTGCATCTAAGAGGGAAAGGGAAAAGGGGGATAAACCATGGTCCACTGCATCTAAGGGGGAAAGGGAAAAGGGGGATACCTCGTCAGTTGTCCAGCTGAATGAATTAAACTGAAATGTGTCTTCCACATTTAACCCAACCTGAATCAGAGTGGTGTGGTGGGGCTGCCTTAATCTTCATCAACGTCTTCGGCGCCCAGGGACAGTGGGTGGTTAACTGCCTTGCTCAGGGGCAGAACGACAGATGTTTACCTTGTCAGCTCAGGGATTCGATCCAGCAACCTAAGAACGCTTGTCTATGTTCAATGTCTTTAACTAGGCTGGATGGTACCCAAAATGAGCAATGGCCAAGGAGTCAATGGCCAGCGTGTTAAAAAGGCGTTAAGTTGACATTCTTCTCAGCAGAACGGTACAAGACTACATCTTTGTGAGGTATCTGTCATATTTCATGGAGGTTTTTCACTTGAGACAGGGTGCTTGTTGGGGGAATTGTCAGAGTGTTAGTCTATGCTATTCATTATGGTAAATAGTTGTAGTCTACATTTTGCAGTGAATCTTACACCAGGTGGGATCTACTCTGTTACACCAGGTGGGGTCTACTCTGTTACACCATGTGGGATCTACTCTGTTACATCAAGTGGGACATACTCTGTTACACCAGGTTTGACCTACTCTGTTACACCAGGCCGGACCTACTTGGTTTTATATCAATCATGTCAATTCCAATTATTCTAGTTTTTATGACCTTTGGTTGTTTTAAATAGGTTTATGCATCTCCGTTATTTGTGCTTTATTTATCTATCCTATTCACTGTTTAATAAGGTTCTAGATAGCAACTTTTTTTCCATGAGTGTACACCAGCGTAACCGACTCTGACAAGGCGGGACAGGGACATACTCTGTTACACCAGGCGGGACAGGATCAGGACCTACTCCGTTACATCAGGTGGGACAGGGACAGGACCTACTCTGTTATACCATGTGGGACAGGGAAGGGACCTACTCTGTTACACCAGGCGGGACAGGGAATGGACCTACGCTGTTACACCAGGCGGGACAGGGAAGGGACCTACTCTGTTATACCAGGCGGGACGTGGACAGGACCTACTCTGTTACACCAGGCGGGACAGGGACAGGACCTACTCTGTTGCACCAGGCGGGACAGGGCCCTACTCTGTTACACCAGGTGGGACAGGGAAGGGACCTACTCTGTTACACCAAGCGGGACACGAACAGGACCTATTATGTTACACCAGGCGGGACAGGGACCTACTCTGTTACACCAGGCGGGCCAGGGATGGGACCTACTCTGTTACACCAGGTGGGACAGAGACGGGACCTACTCTGTTACACCAGGTGGGACAGGGACAGACAGGACCTACTCTGTTTCACCAGGCGGGACAGGGACAGGACCTACTCTGTTACACCAGGCGGGACAGGGATGGGACCTACTCTGTTGCACCAGGTTGGACAGGGACGGGACCTACTCTGTTACACCAGGTGGGACAGGGACGGGACCTACTCTGTTACTCCAGGTGGGACAGGGACAGGGACCTACTCTGTTTCACCAGGCGGGACAGGGACGGGACCTACTTTGTTATACCAGGCGGGACAGGATCTGGACCTACTCTGTTACACAAAGGTGGGGCAGGACCAGGGCCTACTCTGTTACACCAAGCGGGATAGGGAAGGGACCTACTCTGTTACACCAGGCGGGACAGGGACATGACCTACTCTGTTACACCAGGCGGGACAGGGACAGGACCTACTCTGTTATACCAGGCAGGAAAGGGAGAGGACCTACTCTGTTATACCAGGCGGGAAAGGGAGAGGACCTACTCCGTTACACCAGGCAGGACAGGGACGGGACCTACTCTGTTATACCAGGCAGTAAAGGGAGAGGACCTACTCTGTTATACCAGGTGGGAAAGGGAGAGGACCTACTCTGTTACACCAGGCGGGACAGGGAGAGGACCTACTCCGTTACACCAGGTGGGACAGGGACCTACTTTGTTACACCAGGTGGGACAGGATGTGGACCTACTCTGTTACACAAAGGTGGGGCAGGACCAGGGCCTACTCTGTTACACCAAGCGGGATAGGGAAGGGACCTACTCTGTTATACCAGGCAGGAAAGGGAGAGGACCTACTCTGTTATACCAGGCGGGACAGGGACAGGACCTACTCCGTTACACCAGGCAGGACAGGGACGGGACCTACTCTGTTATACCAGGCAGTAAAGGGAGAGGACCTACTCTGTTATACCAGGTGGGAAAGGGAGAGGACCTACTCTGTTACACCAGGCGGGACAGGGAGAGGACCTACTCCGTTACACCAGGTGGGACAGGGACCTACTTTGTTACACCAGGTGGGACAGGATGTGGACCTACTCTGTTACACAAAGGTGGGGCAGGACCAGGGCCTACTCTGTTACACCAAGCGGGATAGGGAAGGGACCTACTCTGTTACACCAGGTGGGACAGGGAAGGGACCTACTCTGTTACACCAAGCGGGACACGAACAGGACCTATTATGTTACACCAGGCGGGACAGGGACCTACTCTGTTACACCAGGCGGACCAGGGACGGGACCTACTCTGTTACACCAGGCGGGACAGGGACGGGACCTACTCTGTTACATGAGGTGGGACAGGGACAGGACCTACTTTGTTACACTAGGCGGGACAGGGACAGGACCTACTATGTTACACCAGGCGGGACAGGGACGGTACCTACTCTGTTTCACTAGGCGGGACAGGGACAGGACCTACTATGTTACACTAGGCGGGACAAGGACGGGACCTAATCTGTTACACTAGGTGGGACAGGGACAGGACCTACTATATTACACCAGGCGGGACAGGGACAGGACCTACTCTGGTACACCAGGCGGGACAGGGACGGGACCTACTCTGTTACACCAGGCGGGACACGGACAGGACCTACTCTGTTACACCAGGCGGGACAGGGACGGGACCTACTCTGTTACACCAGGCGGGACAGGGACGGGACCTACTATATTACACCAGGCGGGACAAGGAAGGGACCTACTATGTTACACCAGGCGGGACAGGGACAGGACCTACTATGTTACACCAGGCGGGACAGGGACATGACCTACTCTGGTACACCAGGCGGGACATGGACAGGACCTACTTTGTTACACCAGGCGGGACAGGGACCTACTCTGTTACACTAGGTGGGACAGGGACAGGACCTACTCTGGTACACCAGGCGGGACAGGGACGGGACCTACTCTTGTACACTAGGCGGGACAGGGCCAGGACCTACTTTGTTACACCAAAGCCAACTGCTGCTACTGTGTTGGCAACACCACCTTTCCCTGTAGAGAGCTAGCTTCCAGCTTTGTCTCCAGGGATTCTGGTTGCATCCAAAAGGGACTGGTCAAAAGTAGAGCACTGTTACACCAGGCGGGACAGGGACCTCTGGGTAGCATTTGGGATGCTGACTGAGATTCAGGGAAGCATTGCGAACATTCTGGAATCAAACTAAATACATGTGGCCCCACCGGAGAGTGTGGGATCAGGGTGAGAGTCAGATGGTGTGTGTGTGTATGTTTGGTGTTGCCTGGGGACTGGTGGGGTAGGTTTGGTTAAAACCGGTTCCTGCTCTGGCTAGGCTACTCAATGCTCTGTGTTCTTCCCCTCTGTCCAGACAGGAGCTGTTATGTTAGGCATGCAGGCTAATGCACAAAGCACAGGAGGAGACAGAGAATATCCCCAGCCCTAGTTCTGATGATTGAATATGTCACAAGAACACATACACACACACACTGACACATTCATTTACATGCACACTCAAACTGAACTCGTACGCACACAGATACACCTATTTAAATGAACACACACACACACACACACACACACACACACACACACACACACACACACACACACACACACACACACACACACACACACACACACACACACACACACACACACACACACACACACACACACACACACACACACACACACACACACACACACACACACACACACACACACTGAAAGCTGTCCACCCTCTCATTTTATCATCAGCTTTGACACTCCCATTATTAACAAATTCAACCAAGCATTAAGAAGCATTTGCTTACACACAAATGTATAAGTTTATTATCCTAGCCTGTTGAACAGATGGCTAAGGAACCACACCCTTCCAAATGTTATCAGAATATTCTCCATGGTTTAACAACATGATTACTCTATCGCTGTAAAGACAGTCCACTAACAAGACATTGAGCGTTGGTGTTTTAACACAGCTAGGGCACACGGTCATCTGAAGTAGCTATGGACGTTAGGTCAGGGCTGGAAAAGTCCCTCCCGATCCGTAGCCCTAGATGAGACGGAGGAGGGAAATTAAAGAGCATGTTACATCACCACATCTCCACAGCCTCAGAAAAACAAAACCCAGCATTGAGGCGAAACCATCTCTGTGTTCCGCTGTGAATATCTGTTCCAGTGAAATGTTAATGACGCGTAAAATCTTGAAAGGAAGCGGATATCCATGTCTGATCAATGTGTTGAAACCCTGTAGCTTGTGCTACAATCCTCTGAAGACGCCTAAATAATCATGTCTACACTATGCTGTACTTTTGATGGTCCAGGGTCTGTAGTTAAAGGTGCTCTGTGGGACATAAAATGAGGCATTCCGTATAAAAAGACCACGTACTGTAGCAATTCAAAAACACAGCATAAGACGCAGCTGTTACTGTGGTCGCAATTTCGATCTCAGTGCTTTGCCCGACGCAATTCAGGCCTGGGCATACAGTATCTTGTGCCAACGCCAAACTGTCTGTACTCTGTGGCCAAAGGATTTGTGTGTCTGTGCCCCTCTCATATTTTCCCCCATAAACCGAAACGGCCTTTTTTGAAGGTGGATACCTTTCTTATGACCTAGACTTTTATATCATACGACAAGTTATAAATCACACACTGCCACGATGAAAGTCTGTTGTTGTTCTATGGAAAAAACACACTACTAGATCGCTTAACCCACTCTCACTGACATTATATGGCCGTGTGTTCTGAAAGAAGCATTCATAGATCATATTCAGACAGATATTTATCCATCCACATTGAGACTGGATAACTTTTCATGATACATTTCAGGCTTTACCTTGAAACATGCTCTAACTTGTCTGCATCATGTCTGCATCATGGGTCATTCCTTAAGACAGGCATCACTGCAAAGTTGCCTGTTTACTATTTCCTCCCTGTCCTAAAATGGCATGAACAAAGCATGGTTGGGGCACCACCAGGGTCATCCTGGGGTGTCGCTGCAAAAGGACCAAGCGAGGTTCAGTTCAGACTATAGTAAATAGACAGATAGAGAGATATAGCTAGAGGTGCATTCCTGACAGTAAAGGGGATGATGGAGGGAGAGGCAAATGTAATAATGGAAATGCGTAATGGACGATAAGAGATTAGAATGTGAAGAGATGTTAACTTGATGGAAGAATACTAATTTGTTTTGGAAGAAGGGCTGGACTTGTTGTGTAGTAGTGGACCTCTCTTGAACATTTCAACATTTTTAAACGGACAGTCTTATATTAATCGGTTTTATATCAATCATGTCAATTTAAATTCCTCTAGTTTTTATGACCTTTTGTTGTTTTAAATAGGTTTAAACATCTCCATTATTTGTGCTTTATTTATCTGTCTTTAGCTTAGTTGAATATGTATACACTCTTAGAAACAAATGGTTACAAAAGGGTTCTTTGGCTGTCCCTATAGGAGAACCCTTTTTGGTTCCAGGTAGAACCCTTTTTGTTCCAGGTAGAACCCTTTTGGGTTCCATGTAGGTTTTACATGGAACCAAAAGGGTTCTACCTGCAAACAAAAAGGGTTCTTCAAAGGGTTCTCCTATTGGGACAGTCAAAGAACCCTTTTAGGTTCTAGATATAAACTGTTTTTAAAGAGTGTACCTGTTAGTTAGATTTATACTTAATACCTTAATACCAGTTAGTTGATAATTTCATCAGATAAGTGATATTCAACCATGTATTATATACAAGACTAACTAACATGTATAGATATTTAAACAGGTTAAACAAGTCAGTTGAAACACATCAACAGCAGCCAGTCTAATCAGCTGTCATTCCAAATAGCCTCTCTCAGACACCTGAAAAGCTGCCTGTAGGGATCTCCCCTAAAGAGGCCCCCTCTGACTGACGATTCCACCAACATTCAGACACACACTCCCTCAGTCTCACACTCACAGCCACTCTGCTGCAGACGGGAGCCGGCTCTGCAGGCTAGAGATCGAGAGAGGGAGAGAGAGGGAGAGAGAGAGAGATTCTCTGGGCCCAGACAAAGACATACAGGCATCCTGCTATGGATTAAGAGGACCTGACATACAGCTGGATTGTGGAGTCTTACAGAGAGAGAGAGAAAGAGAGTTGTTTTGTGCAGGAGAGGCGTGTGTTTTGTGTGGGCTGTTGTTTGTGTGTGTTGTGAGACAACGTGTGCTGTGTCTGTATATGTGTCTGAGTGTGTCCCGCATCTGTGTGAGAGTCAGTGTGTGCATCAGTCCCTGTGTGTGTGTGTGTTTATCCTGCACATACTACCAGGCATAGAGTGGGATTCTCTTGCTCGGTGTCCCCCCGCGTGGGCTCTCCTCCTGGGTGTTGCTAGACATACAACTCCCCCGGGCTGGTTCTAGGTCTGGCCGTATGACCAGGGAAGGAAAGCCAGTCCAGAGAACGAACAGGACATCACAGACCAGGCACAGTTTCTTCAGATGACACCTGGCATACCTCTACCACCACCACCATGGAGGTATCTTACCTAGACATTATATACCTCTACCACCATCAGCCAGGCTGCAATACAAAAACGAAGATACTGAAAGTTCCCTCCTGATCACTTGCCATTTGCTAGTTTTTGTTGTATGTTCATACTGCCTTTGTGGCTTGAACCGAGATTGGGTGTACATTAACTTGCCTGACAGCTTTACTATACACATTGAAAATATCCATTGCAGGAAGAATGTGGTTTAGATATTTTTGGAGAGAAGCGCAGCTCTCCCTAGCAACTCTATCCATCTGACTGGTCGGGTTTGTCTCTCCACCCGTTCGGTCCACCCATCCATCAGGGAGCGAGAGAACATTAATCAAGCTGTTGACGCTAAGAGGATCAATAACATGAGCAGTTAGCTATGACCCCTGGCTGACCATGAGCAGTTAGCTACCATCCCTGGGCCTCCACGGATCATTGACATCACAGGAGGTTGTGATCAACCAGGAAGAGAAAAGCTGACCTGCAGTTTTCTTGACATGGCACCGACGTGGAAAATGACCCATGGATTTAGGGTTAGAGCGGAATCCTCACCTTTCACTTGGAGGAAAAGGAACGTTGTTCCTCCACTCAGATGAAGCCTCAAAAAGTGTCAATTTCCTTGGGTGGATGAGAGGGATGAAGTGATTGAGGAAGAGATAGCGACTGAGAGAGAGAGGAGAGGTAGAATTCTCTGGGGGGAATCCAGCGATGAGACGTTCACGATGAAGACCACGGCAATGTGCCGGAATGAGTTTGATGTCCTAGTTGGAAGTCTTCCCAGGAAAAGGAGAGACAGATGTTCTCCTTTTGTTGTACTATTGCAGAATATCCTTCTAACAGTTAAAGAGAGAGACAGGGGATTTCCTGACTTGACTGGTTTCTGGTAGACTTTTCTGTGGAGTTTGTTTTTCAGGAGGGTATTGAAATATCCTTACATGCCTGAGTATTGACACATTCACCTTAACCACTGAACCCTGGACAAATATTTACCATGGTGTTGTGCCACTGGGCACAGACGTCAGTTCATCGTGTTGTTTTTATTTACATTTGGCTGAGTTGTCAATTATTGTAAATTCAACATGAAATCAACAAAACAAATATCACCATGTCAATGGATTAAGGTTAAAGGTGAAGAAAAGCCCTTACGGTGATGACTCTCTGCAAATCCAGTTTTCCATGTTAATTCAACGTCATCACATATATTTTGGGGGTTGAAATAATGTGGAAACAACGTTGATTCAGCCAGCTGTTGCCCAGTGAGTTAGTTCTAACCCCCGGCATAAACCAGTTCGTTCACCAGATATCATTTGGACAAATGTCACCCTCCCCAGCCAAATCGAAACTCTGCTTCACATTGAGAAGCCATCGAATTTGACTTTCAAAAACATGAAAAAGAGGGGAGAGAACCAAATGATGAGAGACCATGTTTGTGGGATTCTAGTCTTTTATTTTAACCTGTGAGTGACAAATACTGTAGCAAAAGGAGCACACACCTTTAGCTTAAATGAAGGCGGGTCGCTCTCAGGCGGGACGGGAGAAGAAAATGATGCACGTGAACAACTTCCCCTTCAGGAGGCATTCCTGGATCTGGTGAGTAGGCCTCAGTTCATGCTGGAACGTCTGTAGGGTATTACGCCATGGAATAACTGGAAAACACAGAGAGGCTGGCATTTGGTCTAGGTTTGTGTGTGTTTGTGTGTGTTTGTGTGTCTGACCTTCTGAGTAAGCTTTTGTGTGTGTGTGTGTGTGTGTGTGTGTGTGTGTGTGTGTGTGTGTGTGTGTGTGTGTGTGTGTGTGTGTGTGTGTGTGTGTGTGTGTGTGTGTGTGTGTGTGTGTGTGTGTGTGTGTGTGTGTGTGTGTGTGTGTGTGTGTGTGTGTGCCTATCTGTGTTCGGCCACTTAATGCCTTGACAAGTGCACTTTGTCTGGGTAAGTCTGTCTGTGGAGGTGTGAATGAGGATCTTGCAGGTCAGTCTTAGCCAGCCTTAGGAGGTTATATTATTTGTAGTGTAAACATGACTACCTGTGTGCCCACGGCCAAACACTGTGACCCGAGATGTGTGGGAGACTGTGCTGTTGTATTTAATTCAATATCACTTAATTAATCCCTTCTAGGGCAATTAAACGGGTGTTTTTCCGTGCCACAATTACATGTCCTGCACAACACAGGATACAGACATACAGTACTATAAAGGCCACAGGGTATTTATCATGGAAATAAGTAGCTATGGAACATGCAGACAACTCAAGACAGTGATGTCATCTAAGGGGACTTAAAGGCCTGTGTATTGCATTTAGGTGGTGTCCTGCTTGACCAATGGGAGCTGCTGGTGGAAGTGTCTCCTATTGGTTATTAGCCAATCACATTATAGCATGACAGCCGCGATTGGCCAATATGTAGAATTAACTCTAAGGCTGCGTTCACACAGGCAATTCTGATATTTCTTCCAGTAATTGGTCTTTTGACCAATCACATCAGATCTTCTCACATCGGATCTTTTTCAGAGCTGATGTGATTGGTGAATAATGAAAGAAAAAAGATTTGAATTGGGCTGCCTGTTTAAAGGCAGCCTAAGAGTTGCCTTTGGTTTTCACAAGACCACTTAGTCAAATCAAATTTTACTTGTCACATGCGCTGAATACAACAGGTGTAGACCTTACCGTGAAATGCTTACTTACAAGCCCTTAACCAACATTGCAGTTCAAGAAATAGAGTTAAGAACAGATTTAGGGAGGGGTACATTTGACTTTTTTTTAATAGTCCAGGTGGCCATTTGAGTAATTGTTCATCAGTCTTATGGCTTGGGGGTAGAATCTGTTAAGGGGTCTTTTGGACCTAGACTGGCTCTCCAGTACCGCTTGCTGTGTGGTATCAGAGAGAACAGTCTATGACTTGGGTAACTGGAGTTATTGAATTTTTTTTAACCTTCCTCTGACACCACCTGCTATAGAGGTCCTGGATGGCAGGAAGCTTGGCCCCGGTGATGTACTGTACTGTAGTGTCATAATAAACAAAAAACACATCTATCAGTGCACACACAGAGAGACCTGTCCAAACACACACACACACACACACAGAAACACATGGAGACACACACACAATATAGCTATAGCTCAAGTTTACAGTAATGATAATACTGTAAGTCGCTCTAGATAAGAATGTCTGAAAAATTACTAAAATGTAACTGAATAGACCGACACACTGACGACTTCCCCATCAAGCACCCCGCAATTATCACATGACAGCAACGTCACAAACATGTAGTGTTGTACCACTTTAAAGTAAAAGAAAGAATGTACAGCTAATCTCCTAAAGCAGCTAAGCAAACAGACATGTCATCGAAGGGAGAGGCACAGAGAGAGACAGTTAATGTTTTTGCCAGCTCCAATGACAATAAATACCTCCTCCTTCCAGGCAATTGGCCCTGCTTATTTTCCAGCCAGGTCATTGAAGATTGACGTCAAAAATGGAAGTCTAGCCATGTCCTGAGGACGTCGGTAATCAGCTTCAAAACCGGCCACTAGGGGTCACTAGGGGTAACAGCGCGATTGCCATCAAACAGGCTTGGGTTGTAGACGTGGGCGGTGGATGAGCGTAATCACATGATTCTGGATCAGAAGGTTGCGTGTTCGATCC
This sequence comes from Oncorhynchus gorbuscha, assembly GCF_021184085.1. Lineage (NCBI taxonomy): Eukaryota > Metazoa > Chordata > Actinopteri > Salmoniformes > Salmonidae > Oncorhynchus > Oncorhynchus gorbuscha. The sequence goes on along the minus strand of NC_060183.1, from coordinate 75,959,218 downwards.
CAGTCGTGGGGTTTTAACCCTATCCCAACCCTTAACCCTTACCTTAACCCTTCAGAATGAGTGACTAAACCTAATGGTTTAAACCTATCCCAACCCTTAACCCTTACCTTAACCCTTCAGAATGAGTGACTAAACCTAATGGTTTAACCCTATCCCAACCCTTAACCCTTACCTTAACCCTTCAGAATGAGTGACTAAACCTAATGGTTTAACCCTATCCCAACCCTTAACCCTTCAGAATGAGTGACTAAACCTAATGGCTTAACCCTATCCCAACCCTTAACCCTTACCTTAACCCTTCAGAATGAGTGACTAAACCTAATGGTTTAACCCTATCCCAACCCTTAACCCTTACCTTAACCCTTCAGAATGAGTGACTAAACCTAATGGTTTAACCCTATCCCAACCCTTAACCCTTCAGAATAACCCTTCAGAATGAGTGACTAAACCTATTGGTTTAACCCTATCCCAACCCTTAACCCTTCAGAATGAGTGACTAAACTGAACCCGTAACTTAAAAATCTGACGTTTGGAGAATGTGGATGAACGTCTAATTCTGCAGTGAGACTGTGAGAGCTTGTTGTTATTTTCATACAATCACTGAGTCAATCTTAAATGTAAGATCTGCGTAGAGACCACAGGCGTGTATTTAGCAGCCAACTCGGCCCGTTCAAAAATCATAGGTTTGGTGAGCCTGTCTATTTTCTGTTCCATCTGTCAGGAAAATAATTTGCTGTTGTCTCCTGAGAGGAGGCTTTTCACAATTGTTCTGTAACTTCATAGCACAAAAAAAAGAGATTCACCAAAACAGAGAGGCACAGGGGTTTCTTTCGAGTGTGAATAACTTTGTGATAGATGTGGAAAACACCTCAAAGACGGTGACCTTTGGGTTTCTGAAGCAGGGTGGAGGATACTGGAGTTTGGTGCTACTGTAGACAGAGAAATAAAGTGCCTAATTTATAATATCTTATATCTAACATTCACAATATGTCGATCAAATTTATGATTTTTCACAGCATGTGAAAACTCAACCACTGCTTTGCCACAGTACCAAGCTCTAAAATGTGAATGACTTTTGAAGTTACTCTTGTGTATAAGAAACAGAAAGAACCAAAAAATAATCTTACATTATCCAGAATAGCCGGTGAGATTTCCAAACCTACTTGGCATTGCCAATGAATAACACTGTCACCTTATGTGAACCGCACATCAACCGGCAACACGTTCCAACCCCCCTAATGAATAGTGTCGTCGTTGCTAATCATCTGTGTTCTGGCTGAACATGTGTGAGCAAAGCAGGCTGATATAATGTGCACTAATGAGATAATGAGATTACTGTAGCGTATTGGCACTGTTTTCTCCGCTGTGTTCTGGGCCCTGTGTGTGACCCGTTTTGTTTTTGCCGCGTGGAGAGAAGAGATTAGGATAGTATGTTCCCCCGAGGTGGCCGTCAGACAGACATATCCTGCGCCTTATCGTCTTGAGGGGCTAAGTGAACGACTTCAGGAAGTCAACATGTCTTGGACTGTTCTGAGAGCAGCATGTGTTGTTTTGTCAGTGGTGTGTTTTAACTGAACATCCAGAAATGAGTTTCTCTGGACAGGATTCAGGATAGTCAGAGTTTATTTTGACTGTTGTAAAACACATTCGAAACAGTAAGCTATTTTCAATTGGTCAAAGATAAAGGCCCAATAATGTGATTTTCCTGTGTTTTATATATATTTCCACACTATGAGGTTGGAATAACATTGTGAAAATGATGATAATGCTGTTTTAGTGTAAGAACTGTATGAAAAGAAACGTCATCTTGTTTTGGTGGGTGGAGTTTTGGCCTGGTGACATCACCAGGCGGTGAATTAGTCAGTAGACTCACAGGTTTTCCCCTCCCCACTCAGACATGTCCCAGACAGTCCTAAGCAACATTATTGCTCTTTGCAATTTAAAAACAGTTTATTTGTATCATTTTAATTCAAAACAATCACAGTTAATTGTTACCCAGAAATGATTTTATATTGAGACAAAATAAAACTGAAAGTTTTAAAACTAAAAATAAATGCTGCATTGGACCTTTAACAATAGGCCAGCAGGGAAGCAGCATATAAAACAGTCTGACAGTGTCCACTACTAGTGTAATAAATAGTATGCAAAAAAAATGTTTTTTAGTATGTGATCAAAAATAAATAATTGTACTCTGACTGCATCATCTAATGTGCGATTGCGTTGACTCACGCCATTCGTTCACTTTGGTACAGCGGGTCAATTTATCTGATTATCAGCTAAAAAGACAAGTGAATTTTACTAGACCAAACACCAAAATTAGTATGCAGCTTAAGTATGTAGTACGCTAGTATGGGTATTTAGACATGGCCACTGTATTGAAAAGCATTCTACGGTAAGTTATTTGCTATTTTTTCAAATAATAGTTCAATTATGTGTTGGTGTTTTTGTACCAGACAATTCACCTGCTAGAATACAGCTCTCCTGACTCTCCCCACTCTCCTCACTCTCCTCACTCTCCTCACTCTCCTCACTCTCCACACCCTCCTCACTCTCCCCACTCTCCTGACTCTCCCCACTCTCCTCACTCTCCCCACTCTCCTCACTCTCCTCACTCTCCTCACTCTCCTCACTCTCCACACCCTCCTCACTCTCCCCACTCTCCTGATTCTCCACACCCTCCTCACTCTCTCCACTCTCCTCATTCTCCACACCCTCCTCACTCTCCCCACTCTCCTCATTCTCCACACCCTCCTCACTCTCCCCATTCTCCACACCCTCCTCACTCTCCCCACTCTCCTCATTCTCCACACCCTCCTCACTCTCCCCATTCTCCACACCCTCCTCACTCTCCCCACTCTCCTCATTCTCCACACCCTCCTCACTCTCCTCATTCTCCCCACTCTCCTCATTCTCCACACCCTCCTCACTCTCCCCACTCTCCTCATTCTCCCCACTCTCCCCACTCTCCTCATTCTCCCCACTCTCCTCATTCTCCTCATTCTGTACAGCACTTTGAGATATCAGCTGATGTACGAAGGGCTATATAAATACATTTGATTTGATTCTCCACACCCTCCCCACTCTCCTCATTCTCCACACTCTCCCCACTCTCCTCATTCTGCACACCCTCCTTACTCTCCCCACTCTCCCCACTCTCCTTGTCCCAACATGGTTCTAGAGTGTTTTTAGCTTTCCCATCCTAGTTTATGGACACCACCCTCTACTCTACAACCCCCAGCTCCACCCCACACCACCTGCTAACAAAGAGCAGCGAGAGGAAAGATTTGTCCTTTCTCAGCACCAGGTTCTCCTACCCTCTCTCAACACACTGAAAATACAGCTAACCTTTTCAGAGCGAACACTGATGACTGTATAAAAGGGATTTGGCAAGTGGAGACACGCTGCACAGCACAACGCCCATCCTCATCTGCTGTAATCACTGAGCTCTTTGACGTCAGTCACATTGTATACAGACACAAACGTACACATACACACGGTTATTGAACATATATTATGCACTGTTATTATGCACTAAATTGGTACACGCAGCCAATGTATCTTTAGTGACACTGGAGAGGTTTTCAAAGAGTTTATCTGTGGGTTTCTGTTAGTGATGGGGGAGGGGGGGACATCAATATAGTTACATGTCTTGATATTATTATATATCATATCGTTTCGACAATATCGCAATATTATTTATGCGCTAGTTGGCTGTACCTGCACAAAAACTTCAGTATTGTTTCTTAGCTTGTTCCTCATCTTCTTTTTAAATAGGGAGACTGGATTGGGTATTTGTTTTCAGCACTTTTATTTCCATGACGGATCAAAACCTTTCTCATGGCTTCTCTCTCCCTCTGTAGCAGATATATGGTGAACAGTATCGAATTGCGAATACATATAGAATTGCAAGAATCGCTAGAATCACATTACATATCGTATTGGCACCTAAGTATCGTTATAATATTGTATTGTGAGGTCCCTGGTAATTCCCAGCCCTAGTTTCTATTGTGGCTTGTGACTGACACAGACAGACAGACAGACAGACAGACAGACAGACAGACAGACAGACAGACAGACAGACAGACAGACAGACAGACAGACAGACAGACAGACAGACAGACAGACAGACAGACAGACAGACAGACAGACAGACAGACAGACAGACAGACAGACAGACAGACAGACAGACAGACAGACAGACAGACAGACAGACAGACAGACAGACAGACAGAGGCCTCTCATATACCTGTCATGGTAATAGACCTTAGACAATAAGATTACCACTTCAAAGACTCATGTGTTTATCATGAGACTCCCAAACTTGCCTCTTCCCCTCCGACAACAAGGCCGCTAGCACTCAGCGAATGTAATGACATTTTGAACCAGACATAATTACATCAGACAGATTAGGTTGGTCGTGGTGTGGTCCTTTGGCTCAAAATCTCTGTTGACGCACCAGAAGAATCATTTTCTGTTTTTGCTATTTTCGTAATCTTCTTTCTAGCAAACTTTGCAACAGATAATAATTGGGGGTAATATCATGAGTTGAAAATCATACGATGGAAGGAATGCTGAATGCGACAGCTTCCCTCAGACAATCGGCCATTGTTTTCACGTTACTTTAGAACATTCTTGAAGGTTTTCAGTATGCAGTCATCGTTTACCAATCAGGTCTCAGTCAGGTCTGTCATTATGACGTGGCCTCTTGTCATGTGGTTGGGGACTTATGGCCCCATAATGGAGTAAGGCCATCATGTGCTCTTAATGAATGATTCATTGAATGGTAATTACTATGGAGGTAAGGGTTTCAGTGTGAGTATCCTTTACCAGTCACTGATTGAAAGCACATGGCTGATGGTGGTAATGATTCATCTGTGAGAACCCTGTGTAATTTACTTCACAGACACTCTTCATATTGATATTGCCCTTTTGGGGCATACTCAGTAAAGTCTGAGCATTTTAGACAGAAATGTTATTTACAGCACCAACGTGGGAGAATAATTCGCATATATTTAGCCACTTTTATGTTGGATTAGAGAAATTGCTGGACTTGGTGGTTGATTGTCTCATTGTCCCAATTATATAGACTGAGTGTACAAAACGTTATGAATACCTGCTCTTTCCATGACATAGACTGACCAGGTGAATCCAGGTGAAACTCTGATCCCTTATTGATGTTACTTGTTAAATCCACTTCAATCAGTGTAGATGAAGGGGAGGAGACAGGTTAAAGAAGGATTTCTCAATATTAGGGAGGAGTACTTAATGTTTTGTACACTCAGTGTAAATGTTTAGTCTCCCAGGGACCGCAGAGGGAAATTATTATTCAGAGATGTAAATGAAAAGATGACCAGACAAATGAATAAGTACAGATGACTCAATGACCTCTCCCTTGGTATAGGATGAGGAGTACATCACATCTGAAGTGACTACAGTAATCTGCTTGACTCGGATCCCCTCCGATATCACCGATTTAATGGATGGGAGATTAAAAGCATAAGAAATGGGTCCTGGCTGGCGTCGTTACAAAAGTAATGAAATATGATAATCATTTCATGTCTTGTATTTTTCATGGGAAAGATAGTCGCAGGTGAAACACTACAACACTTTCAGTTCAAACAGAATAGATACAGCTGCAAAGGAAAGCAATGGAGTCATTACTAACCCTGTTGTCTTCTCCAGTATTGCTTCCGAATGAACCCTGACCTTTTTGTTTTGCTGAGTTTTATCCCTCATCTTGTTCTCTCGTGTTGATTATGGCATTTATTTTAACCTTAATGTTGTTGAGGTCCTCATTTTTTGTTGAGCCTGGAACTTTTGCACCCTAGGTTTGTTGTCTTATGCTGAGTTTTGAACTCAAATGACCTTGTTTAGTTTTTTTCTTATTTAACTATGGCACATATGACCTGTTTGACTCTCTACCTTCAAATGCTATGGCGTAGGTGTTCGTGACAAACACCAATGAATCCCTGCAATTCTCTGTGTATGCTGGCCCCGGGACTTTAGGCAACAGGCCATAGTGTGACATGCATCAACCAGCGTTGTGGAAAGGTCCCAAGCGGGGGAAAATCCTAATACATCTGTGCCTTTTGCAAAACAACCTCCAGTGCCAGACGATGTAACATTAATTGGTGTTGGTTCCTAACCCAGTGGTATTCAATCGAGGGTCCGCAGCCCCTAGGGGTCCCCAGAGGTACTACAGGGGGGGCCGCAAATATATAAAGTATGTTTTTATGAATATTGCTGGAATACAGAATAAACTCATTTTGAATTACATACTTACAGAAGAAAGGAGGAGAATATATTTTTTCTAATGATGGCAACTTTATTTCTCAACTCCTAACATTGAACCAATTACACTCATTGGAGTATTTTATTGAACCTTTATTTAAGTAGCCAAACCCTAACCCAGATGATGCTGGGCCAATTGTGCACTGCCCTATGGGACTCCCAATCACGGCTGGTTTTGATACAGCCTGGAATCGAACCAAGCTCTGTAGTGACACCTTGAGCACTGAGATGCAGTGCCTTAGACCGCTGCACCACTCAGGAGCATCTCACATAGACTTTGATAAATCCCCCCACTAATAGTTGACCAGTGCGGCAAGTACCTCTGGCTGCTGATCAACTTTCTTGACGTGGACATACACTACCGTTCAAAAGTTTGGAGTCACTTAGAAATTATTGTTTTTGAAAGAAAAACACATTTTTTGTACATAGAAATAACATCAAATTGATCAGAAATACATTGTAGACATTGTTAATGTTGTAAATGACTATTGTAGCTGGAAACGGCTGATTTTTAATGGAATATCTGCATAGACGTAATGAGGCCCATTATCAGCAACCATCACTCCTGTGTTCCAATGGCACGTTTTGTTTTAGCTAATCCAAGTTAAAAAAAAGGCTAGTTGATCATTAGAAAGGCTAGTTGATCATTAGAAAACCCTTTTGCAATTATGTTAGGACAGCTGAAAACTGTTGTCTGATTAAAGAAGCATTAAAACTGGCCTTATTTTGACTAGTTGAGTATCTGGAGCATCAGCATTTGTGGGTTTGATTACAGGCTCAAAATGGCAAGAAACAAAGAACTTTCTTCTGAAACACGTCAGTCTATTCTTGTTCTGAGAAATGAATGCTATTCCGTGTGAGTAATTGTCAAGAAACTGAAGATCTCGTACAACGCTGTGTATTACTCCCTTCACAAAACAGGGCAACCTGTGGGAGGCCGCGGTGCACAACTGAGCAAAAGGACAAGTATATTAGAGTGTCTATTTTGAGAAACATACACCTCACAAGTCCTCAACTGGCAGCTTCATTAAATAGTACCCGCAAAACATCAGTCTCAACGTCAACAGTGATGAGGCGACTCCGGGATACTGGCCTTCTATGCAGTTACAAAGAAAAAGCCAATCAGACTGGCTCAGACTGGCCAATAAACATAAAAGATTAAAATGGGCAAAAGAACACAGACACTGGACAGAGGAACTCTGCCAAGAAGGCCATTATCTCGGAGTCGCCTCTTCACTGTTGATGTTGAGACTGGTGTTTTGTGGGTACTATTTAATGAAACTGCTAGTTGAGGACTAGTTGAGACATCTGTTTCTCAAACTAGACACTCTAATGTACTTTTCCTCTTGCTCAGTTGTGCACTGGGGCCTCCCACTCTTTCTATTAGAGACATTTTCAAATCAAATCAAAGTTTATTTGTCACGTGTGCCGAATACAACAACTGTAGATCTTACAGTGAAATGCTTACTTACAGGCTCTAACCAATGGTGTGGAAAAAAAGGTGTGTGTGTGTGTGTGTGTGTGTGTGTGTGTGTGTGTGTGTGTGTGTGTGTGTGTGTGTGTGTGTGTGTGTGTGTGTGTGTGTGTGTGTGTGTGTGTGTGTGTGTGTGTGTGTGTGTGTGTGTGTGTGTGTGTGTGTGTGTGTGTGTGTGTGTGTGTGTGGGTAAGTAAAGAAATAAAACAACAAAAATACATTTGAAAAAAGAGTAGCAGGGCTATATACAGACACCTGTTAGTCAGGCTTATTGAGGTTTGCGCTGTTCTGTGAACGGAGTAGAACACAGCATTGTAAGAGATCTTCAGTTTCTTGGAAATTTCCTGCATGGAATTGCCTTCATTTCTCAGAACAAGAAAAGGCTTACGAGTTTCAGAAGAAAGGCCAGTTTTATTGCTTCTTTAATAAGGACAACAGTTTCAGAAAGTGTTTTCCAATGATCAATTAGCCTTTTAAAATGATAAACTTAGATTAGCTAACACACGGTGCCATTGGAACACAGGAGTGATGGTTGCTGATATTGGGCCTCTGTACGCCAATGTAGATATTCCATAGAAAATCAGCCGTTTCCAGCTAAGATAGTCATTTACAACATTAACAATGTCTACAATGTATTTCTGATCAAATTGACGTTATTTTAATGGACAAAAAATGTGCTTTTATTTCAAAAACAATAACATTTTTAAGTTAACCCCAAACCTTTTAACAGTAGTGTACATTTTTGTTTACATACACATACACACACAATTATAATGTGGGGAGGTCAAAATAATGAAGAACAATCTTCCAAATATATTCATTTTCAAATGTTGATTACTTCTCTTTGTCATTGTGATGATTGACCTGATGATAAGACCAGACGTGAATATATATATTTTTTAGCTAACGTATGATAGGGGTCCCTAGTTCGCTGGTTTGCCTGGGGTGTGGTCAAAGACATCTCCCTGGAAATATGGCTACCAGTTTTGACTTGATATTGCCACAGGCATAAGCAAATAGTTGCTCCTGTTCAGTTTGACCGTCATTGCACACCATAGGTGGGCTGAACACATGGCAGAAATGGTCGTCTTCCAAATAGAAAATTATTGGATTGATAGTTTGACCCTTAGAGCATAATAAGGGCACTGAGATGTGTTCTCTATTATAACTGCAAAGTATATACACCACCAGACCCTTTAAATCAGGTCCAGTAGCCATTACTCACCTAACCCTTCTGCTATGGGTTCACAGGCAGCTTCATAGCCATTATTTCATTTCCATCACAGACATGACAAGATTCAGCAGATGTGAATCTACAGTATATAGGCTCTGGTCATACAGGTTGACTATCACTTGAGGCAGATCTCCAGGAAAATCAACTTACCCCCATTCCAAATCTTACCTAAAATATTCAGAGGATAAAAGTAAAAAAGGCCATGAATCAGCGCTCTGGGATTTTTTCCAATGACGTACTACAAGCTCAAGGCTTCCCAGTTGTATCATGGTATGTGACAGAGATTGTTTCATTGTGTGAATTTGTCAATGTCACATAAACAAGGGCTCTGTCAAGAGGAACTAGCTTGGCATCCTCTCAACCTGCCCCAGGGGGCTAAGTGGGAAATGAATCAATTATTTATTGAAAAAGAAATAGAGGCAACTGTAGAAAGTCCCCCCCCCCCCTCTCCCCCAGCTGTACTAGGGTATCTATGTAATGAGGCCTTTACATGAAGGAGGCCTTTATGTGAAGAACACCTTCATAGTTTCAGAGGATTAAAGGGATACTTCTGGATTTTGGCAATGAGGCCCTTTATTTACTTCTGCAGAGTCAGATGAACTTGTGGATACCATTTGTATGTCTCTGTGTCCAGTATGAAGAAAGTTAGAGCTAGTTTTGCCAACCATTGCTAACTAATGTAAGCACAATGACTGGAAGTCTATGGGTATCTGCTAGCATGCAGAAAGATAATGCAAACAATTCAACAACAAAACATTGTATATTAGGGTGTGTGTGTGTGTGTGTCACCTCACAGTGTGATTATGTTTAATCACATTTTTTATAGGTAATTTTGCTGTTTGCCTTAGCAATTGGAGATGGACGGGAGTTCATGCGATCATAAAATAATGTTTTTTTGAGTTTAACTCTTTTTTTGTTATCAAAATATGTTTTTTGGGCAGAAATGCCTCCTGGAACGTGAACTTTCATGTGCCTTTATAAAAAAACATGTATGCCATCTGTAAATATGAATATAATTGTTAAATTACGAGCCCAGTTGGTTTAGCCATGTAAAAAGTGAGCAACCTTCCCGCTAGCCATGATTGGCTGAGATAATGAGTGAGCTGGAAATGCTGAGAGATGAGTTTGGATTGGTCTGCCATGGAGCACACTTCTGCCTATAACATGAGCTGGTCAGTATGTGTAGGTAATCTTTTCTAAAGAGGTTTTTTTGAAAGATATCACATAGTAGAACTGTATACGTGTTGCTCTCCACTTTCTGGGGGATCAAGTTTTGAAATCCATGGAATTAGAGTATGATAGCTAAGGAGATGGAGAAAATTCTGGTGTTTGATTGGAAATATGCAGACAGAGTCAAAAAGAGAACACAGAGAAAGCTGTTGTAAAACACCTGTCTCCGGATTACATCTTCAAACTAAGGGCAACCATGGCATCCGTGACAGAGAAGGAGATGCATCCATCCATATATATACGGGTAACCGAGTCTAGTTAGCTACATTTTCAGATAATAGACGTTTTTAATTTTGTCAGAAAGTCATTTTCATTTAAAGTTAGTGTACTGTTAGCTAGCTAGCTAACATTAGCTGGCTGGCTCACTAGCTAACGTTACATGTATGATCTGTGTAGTAATATTTTTCTTATCTCAGAGCCATTTACATTGCTAGTTATAACCCCTCCCCATCTTCCTCTAGCCATCTTCAAATCAAATCAAATCAAATGTATTTATATAGCCCTTCGTACATCAGCTGATATCTCAAAGTGCTGTACAGAAACCCAGCCTAAAACCCCAAACAGCAAGCAATGCAGGTGTAGAAGCACAGTGGCTAGGAAAAACTCCCTAGAAAGGCCAAAACCTAGGAAGAAACCTAGAGAGGAACCAGGCTATGTGGGGTGGCCAGTCCTCTTCTGGCCTCTGCCGGGTGGAGATTATAACAGAACATGGCCAAGATGTTCAAATGTTCATAAATGACCAGCATGGTCGTATAATAATAAGGCAGAACAGTTGAAACTGGAGCAGCAGCACGGTCAGGTGGACTGGGGACAGCAAGGAGTCATGTCAGGTAGTCCTGGGGCATGGTCCTAGGGCTCAGGTCCTCCGAGAGAGAGAAAGAAAGAGAATTAGAGAGAGCATATGTGGGGTGGCCAGTCCTCTTCTGGCTGTGCCGGGTGGAGATTATAACAGAACATGGCCAAGATGTTCAAATGTTCATAAATGACCAGCATGGTTGAATAATAATAAGGCAGAACATTTGAAACTGGAGCAGCAGCACGGCCAGGTGGAATGGGGACAGCAAGGAGTCATCATGTCAGGTAGTCCTGGGGCATGGTCCTAGGGCTCAGGTCCTCCGAGAGAGAGAAAGAAAGAGAGAAGGAGAGAATTAGAGAACACACACTTAGATTCACACAGGACACCGAATAGGACAGGAGAAGTACTCCAGATATAACAAACTGACCCTAGCCCCCGACACATAAACTAAACATAAATACTGGAGGCTGAGACAGGAGGGATCAGGAGACACTGTGGCCCCATCCGAGGACACCCCCGGACAGGGCCAAACAGGAAGGATATAACCCCACCCACTTTGCCAAAGCACAGCCCCCACACCACTAGAGGGATAACTTCAACCAGCAACTTACCATCCTGAGACAAGGCTGAGTATAGCCCACAAAGATCTCCGCCATGGCACAACCCAAGGGGGGGCGCCAACCCAGACAGGATGACCACATCAGTGAATCAACCCACTCAGGTGACGCACCCCTTCCAGGGACGGCATGAGAGTGCCCCAGTAAGCCAGTGACTCAGCCCCTGTAATAGGGTTAGAGGCAGAGAATCCCAGTGGAAAGAGGGGAACCAGCCAGGCAGAGACAGCAAGGGCGGTTCGTTGCTCCAGAGCCTTTCCGTTCACCTTCCCACTCCTGGGCCAGACTACACTCAATCATATGACCCACTGAAGAGATGAGTCTTCAGTAAAGACTTAAAGGTTGAGACCAAGTTTGCGTCTCTGACAACAACTTGTTAAACCTAGTAGGTTAGCTTCCTCAACTTGCTCAATGGTCACAGTCTTTATTGAGGTTTAGGTCTTAGAGAACGTTTTGAAATAAATACAATGCTTTTAGTTTCAGATGTATTTAAGACCAGTTTATTATGAATCACCCATTCCGATTGGACTGTAACTCCTAATGTAGAACCTCAGTGAGCTCACTGGCTTTGGGTGCTGGCATGTAGAGAGTGGAATCATCCACATACATAGGCAAGTTTTAATGCCATGTGCACAAGTACAGTTCTTGCAAGCACTAAACCTACAATCCAGTAATTAATAACAATGTAATACTAAATATAACATAGGGTAGAACAAAAACACGAAAAATTAAAAATAATAAGAACACGATAAAGTAAGTAAGTAAGTTATACTATATAAAGGGTGAGTCAGTCTCATTACCATATTTACAATGTGCAGGAATACTGGAGTGATAGAGGTAGATATGTATGACCAGGCATCAGGATATATTATAAAGAGAGTAACAGCAGCGTATATGATTATTGTATCTGAGTGGGTGTGTAGAGTCAGTATAAATGTATGTGCATATTATGTGTGTGAACAAATTATGTGTGTGTGTTTGTGTAGGGCTCTGTGAGTGTGTTTGTGTAGGGCTCTGTGAGTGTGTTTGTGTAGGGCTCTGTGAGTGTGTTTGTGTAGGGCTCTGTGAGTGTGTTTGTGTAGGGCTCTGTGAGTGTGTTTGTGTAGGGCTCTGTGAGTGTGTTTGTGTAGGGCTCTGTGAGTGTGTTTGTGTAGGGCTCTGTGAGTGTGCATAGAGAAGAGAGCGCAAAAATAAAAAAAGAGACAAGGGTCAACTCAGAGAGTCCATGTAGCCATTTTGTTAGCTTTTTAATGGTGTTATGGTTTGGGGATAGAAGCTGTTCAGGAGCCTGTTAGTGTCAGACTTGATGCACCGGTACCGCTTGCCGTGCAGAAGCAGAGAAAACAGTCTATGGCTTCGGTGGCTTGAGTCTTTAATGATTTTCCAGGCCTTCTTTTCACACCACCTGATATAGAGGTCCTAGGTGGCAGGGAGCTCGGCCCCAGTGATCTACTGGGCTGTCCGCATCACCCTCTGTAGCGCCATGCGGTCGGTGCTATTGTCATATCAAGCGGTGATGCAGCCAGTCAAGATGCTCTCAATGGTACCGCTGTAGAACTTTTTGAGGTTTTGAGGACCCATGCCAAGCCTTTTCAACCTCCTGAGGTGGAAGAGGTGCTTTCGCGCCTTCTTCATGACTGTGCGTGTGTGTGTTAAGTCCTTAGTGATTTGGACACTACAGCTCCATTAATGTGGATGAGTGGTGTGCTCGCCCCCCTGTTTCCTGTAGTCCACGATCAGCTCCTTGGTCCTATTGACATTGAGTGAGAGGTTGTTGTTCCGGCACCACACTGCTAGGTTACTGACCTCCTCCCTGTAGGCTGTCTCGTCATCGCCGTTGACCAGGCCTACCTACCACCGTCATGTCTTCAGCAAACTTGATGATGGTGTTGTAGTCGTGCGTGACCACACAGTCGTGGGTGAACAGGGAGTACAGGAGGGGATTAGGCACACACCCCTGTGGGGTGCTCTTGTTGAGGGTCAGCGTGTCAGAGTGGGATCTTGCCTACCCTCACCAGTCTAGCGTCCAGGTGCAGAGGAGATGTTCAGTCCCAGGGTCCTAAGCTTGGTGACGAGCTTGAAGGGGACAATGGGGTTGAACGCTGAGCTGAAGTCAATAAACAGCATTCTCACAGAGGTATTCCTCTGATCTAGCTGGGTGAGAGCAGTGTGGAGTGCAATTGAGATTGCGCCATGCATGGATCTGTTGGGGCGGTATGAAAATTAGAGTGGGTTTAGGGTGTCTTAGATGATGGAGTTGATGTGCGCCATAACCAGCCTCTCAAGCATTTCAAGATTACAGATGTGAGTGCTACAGGGCGGTAGTCATTGTGGCATGAAGCCTTAGAGTTATTGGGAACAGGAATGATGGTGGTCAGCTAAAAACATGTGGGGATTACAGACTGGGACAAGGAGAGGTTGGAAATGACCGTGAATATGCCTGCTAGCTGTTCTGTGCATGCTCTGAGAACTGGCCCTGGAATCCTGTTGCCCCCATGCTGACCTAATTAAAGACCTCACGTCGGCCTCGGAGAGCGAGATCACCCAGTCGTCTTAGTTGGTGGTGGCCCTCACGCAGCAAGGCATGATGTTGTTATTTTCAAAGTGTGCATAAAATGCCTTGAGTTGGTCTGGTAGTGACGCGTCGTTGAGCAGATCATAGTTGGATCTTCCTTTGTAATCCGTAATGGACTGTAGCCTCTGCCACAAATGGCGGGTGGTGAAGCCGGTGTCCTATATTGTCTTTTTGCTCGTTTTAGTTGTCCTTACATTTGTGTAAGACCAGTGGCAAATCATTAAAAATAAAGAAACGGCCCAAGGCAACTGCCCTGATGTGAGAGAAGCTTTCATTGAATAACACTCACTGGGTTCTATTGCATAAATAACTCTCCAATCATGTGATGGCAGGTGATGTTAAGCCATAGCAAATGAGTTTCTTCAATAACAATTTATGATCAATAATATCAAAGGCTGAACTGAAATCTAATAGAGCTCCAACAACCATCTAGATATCCATTTATTTTAACCAATCATCAGTCATCTGAGTGCAGAACAAGTTGAGTGCCCTTCTCTATGTGCATGCTGAAATTCTATAGTTAACTTGCTCTCTGAAAATATATAGCATTGTATTTGCTCAATCACAATTATCTTCTTCAGTTTACAAAGAAAAGGCAGCAAAGGATGCTTTACTATTTTTAGGCTGTGAAATTACTTTATCTTCCTTCCAAGCCTGTAGACACACACACTTCTTAAGGATTTAGTTAAAGATAAAGCAAATAAGGGTGGAAATACTGTCTGGTATCATTCAAAATAGTTTCCCATCTAGGTTGTGTATACGTGGTGGTTTATCATTATTGATAACATTAGTTTCCCATCTAGGTTGTGTATACCTGGTGGTTTATCATTATTGATAACATTAGTTTCCCATCTAGGTTGTGTATACCTGGTGGTTTATCATTATTGATAACATTAGTTTCCCATCTAGGTTGTGTATACCTGGTGGTTTATCATTATTGATAACATTAGTTTCCCATCTAGGTTGTGTATACCTGGTGGTTTATCATTATTGATAACATTAGTTTCCCATCTAGGTTGTGTATACCTGGTGGTTTATCATTATTGATAACATTAGTTTCCCATCTAGGTTGTGTATACCTGGTGGTTTATCATTATTGATAACAATAGTTTCCCATCTAGGTTGTGTATACCTGGTGGTTTATCATTATTGATAACATTAGTTTCCCATCTAGGTTGTGTATACCTGGTGGTTTATCATTATTGATAACAATAGTTTCCCATCTAGGTTGTGTATACCTGGTGGTTTATCATTATTGATAACATTAGTTTCCCATCTAGGTTGTGTATACCTGGTGGTTTATCATTATTGATAACATTAGTTTCCCATCTAGGTTGTGTATACCTGGTGGTTTATCATTATTGATAACAATAGTTTCCCATCTAGGTTGTGTATACCTGGTGGTTTATCATTATTGATAACATTAGTTTCCCATCTAGGTTGTGTATACCTGGTGGTTTATCATTATTGATAACAATAGTTTCCCATCTAGGTTGTGTATACCTGGTGGTTTATCATTATTGATAACAATAGTTTCCCATCTAGGTTGTGTATACCTGGTGGTTTATCATTATTGATAACAATAGTTTCCCATCTAGGTTGTGTATACCTGGTGGTTTATCATTATTGATAACAATAGTTTCCCATCTAGGTTGTGTATACCTGGTGGTTTATCATTATTGATAACATTAGTTTCCCATCTAGGTTGTGTATACCTGGTGGTTTATCATTATTGATAACATTAGTTTCCCATCTAGGTTGTGTATACCTGGTGGTTTATCATTATTGATAACATTAGTTTCCCATCTAGGTTGTGTATACCTGGTGGTTTATCATTATTGATAACATTAGTTTCCCATCTAGGTTGTGTATACCTGGTGGTTTATCATTATTGATAACATTAGTTTCCCATCTAGGTTGTGTATACCTGGTGGTTTATCATTATTGATAACATTAGTTTCCCATCTAGGTTGTGTATACCTGGTGGTTTATCATTATTGATAACATTAGTTTCCCATCTAGGTTGTGTATACCTGGTGGTTTATCATTATTGATAACATTAGTTTCCCATCTAGGTTGTGTATACCTGGTGGTTTATCATTATTGATAACATTAGTTTCCCATCTAGGTTGTGTATACCTGGTGGTTTATCATTATTGATAACATTAGTTTCCCATCTAGGTTGTGTATACCTGGTGGTTTATCATTATTGATAACATTAGTTTCCCATCTAGGTTGTGTATACCTGGTGGTTTATCATTATTGATAACATTAGTTTCCCATCTAGGTTGTGTATACCTGGTGGTTTATCATTATTGATAACATTAGTTTCCCATCTAGGTTGTGTATACCTGGTGGTTTATCATTATTGATAACATTAGTTTCCCATCTAGGTTGTGTATACCTGGTGGTTTATCATTATTGATAACATTAGTTTCCCATCTAGGTTGTGTATACCTGGTGGTTTATCATTATTGATAACATTAGTTTCCCATCTAGGTTGTGTATACCTGGTGGTTTATCATTATTGATAACATTAGTTTCCCATCTAGGTTGTGTATACCTGGTGGCTTGTCATTATTCATGGATAACAATAGTTTTTCCACCTCTCCCACACTAACTTGACCAAATTGTTGGTCTTTCATTGTTAGATATTTTATGCAAAAAATATGATAGTTCACTGTTCAATATTGTCATTTCACTTCTGAGTTTTTCCACTTTACTAGTGAAATAGTCATTAAAATGATTGGCAATGTCTAAAGGTTTTGTTATAAATGACCCATAAACGTCAATGAATGAAGTAGGTGAATTGGGTTTTCTGCCCATGTTGTAACTTAAGGTATTTTTTCCATTGTGTTTTATATAATTTTATCTTTGTTTGGTAATATAATTTATTCTTATTTGTCTTAAGTTTAGTCATACAATTTCTCAATTTACAGTATGTCAACCATTTACAGTATGTCAACCATTTACAGTATGTCAACCATTTACAGTATGTCAACCATTTACAGTATGTTGACATATCCAAATCCATCATAGTTCAACTCCCCAATGGGATTTCATCTCCAAATCAAGAGGGTGTCCTAGAGAATAGTGATGGAGCTCTCCTCCAGTCTTGGGGAGTGACCAACTATGGGAACAGCAGCGAGCATCATGCCAGCAGACCCTCGGGTTCCTCAGCAGGTCACATGAGTAATACAGGCAAGGGCAGGGGTTAACAGCTGCAGAGGGGCTCATTAAAGCCAGAGAGAAATTGTGTGTGTTTGTGTGTCCCTACTCGCATTGGTCTGTGTGTGTGTGTGTGCATGTTTTTGCATGAGGGAACCACGCTCCATAAAGCACACCATTCATGCTTCACAGGCCCCCATGTCATAACAGCATACCAGGGCTTACTAGCATACATTATGTAGGGCATTCACTCACTGCTCTAGAATGTAGGGAAATATAGGGAAATTCAAGAGGGTGCTGTCACGCCTTGGTCATTGTATTTTGTGTTTTTGTTATATGTTTGGGTAGGCCAGGGTGTGACATTGGTTTATATGTTGTTTTCGTATTGGGGTTTGTATTATTTGGGATCGCGGCTGATTAGGGGTGTTTTATAGGCTTGGCTGCCTGAGGCGATTCTCAATCAGAGTCAGGTGATTCTCGTTGTCTCTGATTGGGAACCGTATTTAGGGAGCCATAGTTTCGCTTTGTATTTCGTGGGTGATTGTTCCTGTCTCTGTGTAGTGTTCACCAGATAGGCTGTAATAGGTTTTCGTTCCGTTTGTTGTTTTTGTATTTATGAGTTATTTCATGTATCGTTTCATTTTCATTTATTAAAGATCATGATTAACAAACACGCTGCATTTCGGTCCGACTCTCTTCCTTCAACAGACGAACGCCGTTACAGGTGCTACTAAATTCATGTCTAAACCTAGTTTTCTTTACCTTATGCCATTATGAATCACATTCAACTAATCATTAGATTATTCTCTATCTTATTTTAACTTTAATATGCTTGTACTTAACAGTGTTGATTAAATAAGAACTTTAGTTTGTTGTGACAGGGCCAGCTCTTGGTTGTATCTCCTCCATCGGCATTGGGAGGTGGTAAAATAAGGAGGTGTTTCCACGGTTTGCAGCAATCAAAATCAACTTGATACCCTCGTCATTTTCATCACCAGATCCGTGGCTTTCTATTCCTCCAATTCCGGTCAATCAACTTTGAAAGGGGACATTTTTATGGTGATTTAAACTGAAATATTCAGAAATACACCTTGAAAACTGGATGAGATTGTCTTTGGGGAGGGTAGATATTCGAATTCTGTCTGTTAGCTTGGTAAATTAATAACTTTATAGACCCAATTTTGTTTCGTATTCTGCAGATTTCATAAAAACATTATCACACAGGAACCTGCAGCCACTAGATACCTTGTCAGTTGACGTTGGAAGTTGATACCTTGTCAGTTGACGTTGGAAGTTGATACCTTGTCAGTTGACGTTGGAAGTTGATACCTTGTCAGTTGGCGTTGGAAGTTGATACCTTGTCAGTTGGCGTTGGAAGTTGATACCTTGTCAGTTGACGTTGGAAGTTGATACCTTGTCAGTTGACGTTGGAAGTTGATACCTTGTCAATTGACGTTGGAAGTTGATACCTTGTCAGTTGACGTTGGAAGTTGATACCTTGTCAGTTGACGTTGGAAGTTGATCAAATCAAATCAAATCAAATTTATTTATATAGCCCTTCGTACATCAGCTGATATCTCAAAGTGCTGTACAGAAACCCAGCCTAAAACCCCAAACAGCAAACAATGCAGGTGTAAAAGCACGGTGGCTAGGAAAAACTCCCTAGAAAGGCCAAAACCTAGGAAGAAACCTAGAGAGGAACCGGGCTATGTGGGGTGGCCAGTCCTCTTCTGGCTGTGCCGGGTAGAGATTATAACAGAACATGACCAAGATGTTCAAATGTTCATAAATGACCAGCATGGTCAAATAATAATAAGGCAGAACAGTTGAAACTGGAGCAGCAGCACAGTCAGATGGACTGGGGACAGCAAGGAGCCATCATGTCAGGTAGTCCTGGGGCACGGTCCTAGGGCTCAGGTCCTCCGAGAGAGAGAAAGAAAGAGAGAATTAGAGAGAGCATATGTGGGGTGGCCAGTCCTCTTCTGGCTGTGCCAGGTGGAGATTATAACAGAACGTGGCCAAGATGTTCAAATGTTCATAAATGACCAGCATGGTTGAATAATAGTAAGGCAGAACAGTTAAAACTGGAGCAGGAGCATGGCCAGGTGGACTGGGGACAGCAAGGAGTCCTCATGTCAGGTAGTCCTGGGACATGGTCCTAGGGCCCAGGCCAGTTGAAACTGGAGCAGCAGCATGGCCAGGTGGACTGGGGACAGCAAGGAGTCATCATGTCAGGTAGTCCTGGGGCATGGTTCTAGGGCTCAGGTCCTCCGAGAGAGAGAAAGAAAGAGAGAAGGAGAGAATTAGAGAACGCACACTTAGATTTACACAGGACACCGAATAGGACAGGAGAAGTACTCCAGATAAACAAACTGACCCCAGCCCCCGACACATAAACTACTGCAGCATAAATACTGGAGGCTGAGACAGGAGGGGTCAGGAGACACTGTGGCCCCATCCGAGGACACCCCGGACAGGGCCAAACAGGAAGGATATAACCCCACCCACTTTGCCAAAGCACAGCCCCCACACCACTAGAGGGAAATCTTCAACCACCAACTTACCATCCTGAGACAAGGCCGAGTATAGCCCACAAAGATCTCCGACACGGTACAACCCAAGGGGTGGGGGAACCCAGACAGGCCGACCACAACAGTGAATCAACCCACCCAGGTGACGCATCCCCCCAGGGACGGCACGAGAGAGCCCCAGCAAGCCAGTGACTCAGCCCCGTAACAGGGTTAGAGGCAGAGAATCCCAGTGGAAAACGGGGAACCGGCCAGGCAGAGACAGCAAGGGCGGTTCGTTGCTCCAGAGCCTTTCCGTTCACCTTCCCACTCCTGGGCCAGACTACACTCAATCATATGACCCACTGAAGAGATGAGTCTTCAGTAAAGACTTAAAGGTTGATACCTTGTCAGTTGACGTTGGAAGTTGATACCTTGTCAGTTGGCGTTGGAAGTTGATACCTTGTCAGTTGACGTTGGAAGTTGATACCTTGTCAGTTGACGTTGGAAGTTGATACCTTGTCAGTTGACGTTGGAAGTTGATACCTTGTCAGTTGACGTTGGAAGTTGATACCTTGTCAGTTGGCGTTGGAAGTTGATACCTTGTCAGTTGACGTTGGAAGTTGATACCTTGTCAGTTGACGTTGGAAGTTAGCGCCGTTCTGCCAGTGGAGCAGCGACCACTTTTTGTCCATAATGACATTCTATTCACACTAATCATGCTAAATTAACTTGAGAACCAGATATAGTAGAAACGTAGGACTATTTTTTTTAACGCAATTTTGTATTGAATAAATACATTTTAAATAAACATTGAATTAAATAATTTTATGGGCGAACACCACAAAAGTATATGTATTGGTTGAAGCTCAATGTTACATGTCCCTACTTACATATCTAAGCCAATATGACACCAATGTTGAGGAACATTCGCAATACAACTTGAATGGACGTACACAACGCAGTCCCCTGCCTCTTGTCATATGAGCAGTCCGGCATTTACCCGAGAACCACATATTGGATTTTTAACTGGGTCGTTAGTATTAGGAAGACAAAATATATAATTCTTGCCCCGACCTAGCCCCGACCTAGCCCCGACCTAGCTCAATATCTAGGTGTTGGACAAGGAGACGACAGCGTCCATAAAGTGACCTTTAGACTTGCCACCTGTTGGACTGAATGCGTTTTGTATAGGAAACAGTTTTTATGACATTTATAATGTAAAGGAAAATCGTACATCGCCTTGGTTCGTACAATTGCTATTATTTTAGCGCCCCAAAAAAGTAATACTTCCAGATCAACTGTAATGTCAATACCATTGTAAAGCACAATTTCTCCGCTTTCCAACCGAATCAATTACATGACCTAAACGTTGCCCGTTTCTGCATAATTCAAGCAAGCAATGAGCCCTGTCGGGTCTTTTTAAAAATGGCGGGTGTGGAAGTGAAACTAATGCGTGATACTGAGAAGGAGAGATGTTGTGTGGGAAAATTGCTTTTTTTCACTCGAACTGTCCAACTTATCACCTTATCGCCTCTAAAATGTAAATAAAACACTATAAAGAGTTTATATAATGTGTCATTACATACCTATTTGTAGGTTTGTGTCGAAGTTGAATGGGGTTTTTAGGGCGGTGCTAAAGTGATCTTAGAAGTTAACAGCGGCTTTGAGAATGATGATCGCATGCAATGATGACGCAAAAAATGACGAGGTATCCCCCTTAACCCCGTCACTGTGCATTTCTTGTTTTTAAAGGATGAGAGAAGTGCTACACCTGGTGGAGAGAGATTGTAAGACAAAAATATTTGCTTTATGCGTGCTATACGTTACGGAATGACACGTCACGATGTAACGGAGGGTCAGTTTTTTCAACTTTTCTTCAATTCTATAAAGCCATTACCATGTCGATCAATGCTTGAATAGAAACGTAGTTCACACCACCGATTTTGAAGTCAACACAGTCCCATTCGTTTTCTTTGTAGCCTCGTTTTGAATGTTGCGGTTACGCACATTTGTACGGAATAGGGTGAATTTACATTAGCACTATCACGTGATAATTTATCTCCATTAAGATATGGAGATACATTTTTTAGTAGCATTTTAGTAGCATTTCTGACAATGCTAACATCTTATTTTTTCCCCAGCCGAATCGCAAAGTTCAAAAACCGGACCAAAGCGCTAATAGCTGGCTAACACTAGTCGGATGAGAGGCGAGCAAAGGAAGCTAGCTGTATTTCGCTATGGAAGGTTTTTCACATGGCCGAAGTCACCTGTGTAAACTGTTGGCCTTGACACTTGCGTGTAATCAGAGCACAAACAAATAAGATAGCAAACGTCCTGCTACTATTGCTAGCTATCTAACCAACTAACATGAGCCAATAACGTTAGCAAGCTAGCTACAAGCTAACAAGGCTGTAACATTAGCTGTATGGATAGATCGCGATGCCCTGATTTAACACAGCGTCAAGGTAATTTTCAATGTATTCCCAAAAAAGCTGAATTTGCCATCCAAGTAAAAAGTAGCCAGGGCGGTGTGGGAGTACCCAGAGTAAGCCACAGATATCATTGCTTGGTTGTGCAACCATTGCGCAGTCAAAGGAAAGCACCATGTCAACACATCAACTGATGAGGTTCTTTTTATTTTTATAAACGTTCAATCAGTACTTGTGAAGGAACAACAACAAAAGCTTCCTGTCATCACCAGACTGTCTAATTAAACAGTGTCAAAAATAGTGCCAACATCATCAATACTGCGGTACAACTCACATTATTGTGGGAGCATACTTCAGTACAAATCACATTATTGTGGGAGCATACTTCAGTACAAATCACATTATTGTGGGAGCATACTTCAGTACAAATCACATTATTGTGGGAGAATACATCAGTACAAATCACATTATTGTGGGAGAATACTTCAGTACAAATCACATTATTGTGAGAGCATACTTCAATACAAATCACATTATTGTGGGAGCATACTTCAGCACAAATCACATTATTGTGGGAGCATACTTCAGTACAAATCACATTATTGTGGGAGCATACTGCGGTACAAATCCAATTATTGTGGGAGCATACTGCGGTACAAATCAAATTATTGTGGGAGCATACTTCAGTACAACTCCCATTATTGTGGGAGCATACTGCGGTACAACTCACATTATTGTGGGAGCATACTGCGGTACAAATCCAATTATTGTGGGAGCATACTGCGGTACAAATCAAATTATTGTGGGAGCATACTGCGGTACAAATCACATTATTGTGGGAGCATACTTCAGTACAAATCACATTATTGTGGGAGCATACTTCAGTACAAATCACATTATTGTGGGAGCATACTGCGGTACAAATCACATTATTGTGGGAGCATACTTCAGCACAAATCACATTATTGTGGGAGCATACTTCAGTACAAATCACATTATTGTGGGAGCATACTGCGGTACAAATCCAATTATTGTGGGAGCATACTGCGGTACAAATCAAATTATTGTGGGAGCATACTTCAGTACAACTCACATTATTGTGGGAGCATACTGCTGTACAACTCACATTATTGTGGGAGCATACTTCGGTACAATTCACATTATTGTGGGAGCATACTTCAGTACAAATCACATTATTGTGGGAGCATACTGCGGTACAAATCACATTATTGTGGGAGCATACTTCAGTACAAATCACATTATTGTGGGAGCATACTTCAGTACAAATCACATTATTGTGGGAGCATACTGCGGTACAAATCACTTTATTGTGGGAGCATACTGCGTTACAAATCACTTTATTGTGGGAGCATACTGCGGTACAAATCACATCATTGTGGGAGCATACTGCGTTACAAATCACTTTATTGTGGGAGAATACTTCAGTACAAATCACATTATTGTGGGAGCATACTTCAGTACAAATCACATTATTGTGGGAGCATACTTCAGTACAAATCACATTATTGTGGTAGCATACTTCAGTACAAATCACATTATTGTGGGAGCATACTTCAGTACAAATCACATTATTGTGGGAGCATACTTCAGTACAAATCACATTATTGTGGGAGCATACTGCAGTACAAATCACATTATTGTGGGAGCATACTGCAGTACAAATCAAATTATTGTGAGCATACTGCGGTACAACTCACATTATTGTGGGAGCATACTTCAGTACAACTCACATTATTGTGGGAGCATACTGCTGTACAACTCACATTATTGTGAGAGCATACTTCAGTACAAATCACATTATTGTGGGAGCATACTTCAGTACAAATCACATTATTGTGGGAGCATACTGCGGTACAAATCACACTATTGTGGGAGCATACTTCAGTACAAATCACATTATTGTGGGAGCATACTGCGGTACAAATCACATTATTGTGGGAGCATACTGCGTTACAAATCACTTTATTGTGGGAGCATACTGTGGTATAAATCACATTATTGTGGGAGCATACTTCAGTACAAATCACATTATTGTGGGAGCATACTGCGGTACAAATCACACTATTGTGGGAGCATACTTCAGTACAAATCACATTATTGTGGGAGCATACTGCGGTACAAATCACATTATTGTGGGAGCATACTGCGTTACAAATCACTTTATTGTGGGAGCATACTGTGGTATAAATCACATTATTGTCGGAGCATTCTGCAGTACAAATCGCATTATTGTGGGAGCATCTCTTCTAAAAGTTTGAATTAGGATGTTTGAGAAGTTTTGAATCCTAAACAACCTGTATACATATTGTTTGAAGTACAATAGACAAACATATCTACTGTACTGTAGTAGGTCAAAGC
The DNA here is from genome assembly GCF_021184085.1 of Oncorhynchus gorbuscha. NCBI lineage: Eukaryota > Metazoa > Chordata > Actinopteri > Salmoniformes > Salmonidae > Oncorhynchus > Oncorhynchus gorbuscha. The sequence continues at coordinate 75,934,518 of NC_060183.1, read as the reverse complement.
TGAGTGATAGAAAATATTGTTAGAGCATGGGTGGAGTAGGCATTGTGGTGCTCATGTGAATCTCTTATTTTTTTGGCTTCAGACCAATGCCTACGTCCCACTTTAAATGTATTTTTGTTTTGTTTCTTAAAGTACAGGGCGTACTAAAAGAGTATATAGTACAGGGCTTACTAACATAGTATGGTAAAGTACAGGGTTTACCAACATACAGTATGGTACAGTACAGGGTTTACTAACATAGTATGGTATAGTACAGGGTTTACTAACATACAGTATGGTATAGTACAGGGTTTACTAACATAGTATGGTACAGTACAGGGTTTACTAACATACAGTATGGTACAGTACAGGGTTTACTAACATACAGTATGGTATAGTACAGGGTTTACTAACATACAGAATGGTATAGTACAGGGTTTACTAACATACAGTATGGTACAGTACAGTGTTTACTAACATACAGTATGGTACAGTACAGGGTTTACTAACATACAGTATGGTATAGTACAGGGTTTACTAACATAGTATGGTATAGTACAGTGTTTACTAACATACAGTATGGTATAGTACAGGGTTTACTAACATATGTTAACTAGATTGTTATAGTGGTATATGTTTATCAAACTCTGCAATCATATGTACGCTACAGAAGCACCGCTAACCAAACATGTCTCTTGGTTGTGAGCACTTGAAGTAAAGGGTATCAACACACAAAAATGATTAAAACATTTTTTTCCCAGACCTCAAAAGTGGTCTCCTGATCTGGTTTAATCATTGTTGTGGACTTAGAACATCACATTTTGTTGTTTTTCTATAAAATAAATATTTTTTGAGAGTGAGAACCTGAAAAAACAGGGAAACATTCTAAACCTGGAAAAACAAAACGGAGAAAAAACTAATTTTGGAAAAACTCTACGGAATTAGGCAAAAAAAATACCGCAGATTTTCTAGGGCCCTATACATGCATGATTCATCATCACTGGGATGGTGCCCTGTATTTGACCTCCCTAGTTTAAAATGTGCCAGCGGTGTGATACATGGCTGCCCTGCCGTCACCCTGTTCCACATGCACTCAGTCACCCGGAATAAGACCGAGTGGCGTGGGAAAACACCAACGGATGAGGCCCCCCCCCCCCATTCTGGGTTAATCTCTCTATCAGGTGGTCTGGGTCAGAGGGCGAATTACATGATCAATTACATCATGACATGGGTATGTCTGTTTCAATGGCTCAGTCGGTTGGTTGGAGAGTGCTGTTTGTAACAACGGAAATGTGGGTTTCATTCCTGCATGGGACACATATAAAGTCTGATTCAAAGTTGACATCAGACTTTTAGGTAAATCCTTAATTGATGTCACTGGGAGACTTCGAGTTGAGAGATTTATTTCAGCTTCAGGTATGATCTGACCACATTTGGGTTTGTAGGAAGTGTCAGACAGCCTTCATTCAGCAGTCTTCAGTGTTGTGTGTGTGTGTGTGTGGGTGGGTGGGTGTGTGTGTGTGTGTACAAGGCATTAAGTGACACTTAGCTGTAGGCTGTGCGAAGCTGGCACTCGTGTGTGTAAGTGCTCTGTGTGATGTGTGTACAGTATGTGTGTGTATGTTAATCCGAGCAGCGCTGGCACTTTTGTGGCTGTTCACTGGGCTGGGTAGATGAAAGCTCCTTCTCTCCGACTGCTAGGTCTCAGGCAGATTATGTAAATCTTACACAATGACTTCTACCTGCCGAACAAGAGGCTCTTATCTGACTTAATGAAACATTAGAATGGCACACAGGCAGAGATCAGTGGCTAGGAGAAGGTTGCCAGGCCCTTGGACAGAGAGTTATTATGCCGTGTTCTTCCAGGGAGGTGGTGTTTGAGGTCCTTGATTATGTTTTTTTTCTCACACTCAAAGGAGCCCACGATCCAGCAACTTCCCTTTCACAGAGAGACACAGAAGGGCTTTTCACACTACTGAGCCCAACTGAGCCAAACCAAGCTGTAAATGAGCCAGTACGGTTTGGTTCTGGTTGGCACCGTTAGGTTCTTGTCTGCACGGTTTGGTGCTGGTCGGCACGATTTGGCTCAGTACTGTGACAAGGGTACTAGTGCCCAAAATCCAGCATATTGTAACGTCGTTCTTTGTTTGTAGAAAGAGAGTCGGACCGAAATGCAGCGTGGTAGTTACTCATGACTTTATTGGAAAAAGCGACACATGAAATAACTATTACAAAATACAAAACAACAAACGGAACGTGAAACCTATTACAGCCTATCTGGTGAAACTACACAGAGACAGGAACAATCACCCACGAAATACAAAGCGAAACCAGGCTACCTAAATACGGTTCCCAATCAGAGACAACGAGAATCACCTGACTCTGATTGAGAACCGCCTCAGGCAGCCAAGCCTATACAACACCCCTAATCAGCCGCGATCACAAATACTACAAACCCCAATACGAAAATACAATAACATAAACCCATGTCACACCCTGGCTTAAAAATATATATAACGAAAACACAAAATACAATGACCAAGGCATGACAGAACCCCCCCCCCTAAGGTGCGGACTCCCGGACGCACCTCAAAACCATCGGGAGGGTCCGGGTGGGCGTCTGTCCATGGTGGCGGTTCCTGCTCGGGACGTGGACCCCACTCCATTAATGTCCTAGTTCCTCCCCTTCGCGTTCTGGGATAATCCACCCTCGCCGCCGACCATGGCCTAATAGTCCTCACCCAGAACGCCACGGAACTGAGGAGCAGCTCGTGACTGAGGGGCATCTCGGGACTGAGGGACAGCTCGGGACTGAGGGGCAGCTCAGGACTGAGGGGCAGCTCGGGACTGAGGGGCAGCTCGGGACTGAGGCAGCTCGGGACTGAGGGGAAGCTCGGGGCTGAGGGGCAGCTCGGGGCTGAGGGGCAGCTCGGGACTGAGGGGCAGCTCGGGACTGAGGGGCAGCTCGGGACTGAGGGGCAGCTCGAGACTGAGGGGCAGCTCGGAACTGAGGAGCAGCCCGGAACTGAGGGGCAGCCCAGTACTGAGATGAAGCTCAGGCAGGTAGTAGGCTCCGGTAGATCCTGGCTGGCTGGCGGATCTGGAAGATTCTGGTTGACTAGCAGATCTGGAAGAGACTGGTTGACTAGCAGATCTGGAAGAGATTGGTTGACTGGCAGATCTGGAAGAGACTGGTTGACTGGCAGATCTGGAAGAATCTGGTTGACTGGCAGATCTAGAAGATCATGGTTGACTGGCGGATCTAGCTGCTCTATGCAGACTGACAGCTCCTTGCAGACTGACAGCTCTGGCAGCTCCATGCAGGCTGACAGCTCCATGCAGACTGGCAGCTCTTTGCAGACTGACAGCTCTGGCTGCTTCATGCAGACTGACAGCTCTGGTTGCTTCGAACAGACTGACAGCTTTGACTGCTCCATGCAGGCTGACAGCTCTGACTGCTTCATACAGGCTGACAGCTCTGGCTGCTTTATGCAGACTGACAGCTATGACTGCTCCAAACAGGCAGGAGGCTCCGGCAGCGCTGTAGAGGAGGAAGGCTCTGATAGCGCTGAACAGGCGGGAGACTCCGACAGCGCAGGAGGGAAGGAAGTCTCTGGTTGTGCTGAACAGGCGGGAGACTCCGACAGTGCAGGAGGGAAGGAATTCTCTGGATGTGCTGAACAGGCGAGGCGCACAGAAGGCCTGGTGCGTGGTGCTGGAACTGGTGCTACAGGATCGAGGACACGCACAGGAAGCCTGGTGCGGGGAGCTGCTACCGGAGGACTGGTGTGTGGAGGTGGCTCTGGATAGACCGGACCGTGCAGGCGCACTGGAGCTCTTGAGCACCGAGTCTGCCCAAGCTTACCTGGCTCGATGCCCACTCTAGCCCGGCCAATACGAAGGGCTGGTATGTGCTGCACCTGGCTATGCACCCGCACTGGAAACACCGTGCGCTCCATAGCACAACACGGTGTCTGCCCGGTCTCTCTAGCCCACCGGTAAGCACAGGGAGTTTATGCAGGTCTCCTACCTGGCATAGCCATACTCCCATTAAGCCCACCCCCAATAATTTTTTGGGCTGCTTTTCGGGCTTCCATCCGCGTCGCCGTGCTGCCTCCTCATACCAGCGCCTCTATGCTTTAGCCGCCTCTAGTTCCTCCTTGGGACGGCGATATTCTCCCGGCTGCGCCCAGGGTCCTTTTCCGTCTAATATCATCTCCCAAGACCAGAAGTCCTTATATTGCTGCTCCTCACGATTAACAGGGAGAGTAGGCTCAGGTCTGACTCCTGACTCTGCTACTCTCTCCCTGAGCCCTCCCCCAATAAATATTTGGGGGTGACTTTCGGTTTTCGCTCTGCGCCGCCGTGTCTTTCTTTTCGACTCCATTCGCCTATAGCCCTCTTCGCACTGCTCCAGCGAATCCCAGGCGGGCTCCGGCACTCTCTCTGGGTCGACCGCCCACCTGTCGATTTCTTCCCACGTCGTATACTCCAAGCCTCTGCTGTCCATAACGTCCTCCCTTCGCTACTCCAGCTGCCTGTTAACACGCTGCTCGGTCCGTGTGTGGTGGGTGATTCTGTAACGCCGTTCTTCGTTTGTCAAAAGAGAGTCGGACCGAAATGCAGCGTGGTGGTTACTCATGACTTTATTGGAAAAAGCGACACATGAAATAACTATTACAAAATACAAAACAATAAACGGAACGTGAAACCTATTACAGCCTATCTGGTGAAACTACACAGAGACAGGAACAATCACCCACGAAATACAAAGCAAAACCAGGCTACCTAAATACGGTTCCCAATCAGAGACAACAAGAATCACCTGACTCTGATTGAGAACCACCTCAGGCAGCCAAGCCCATACAACACCCCTAATCAGCCGCGATCCCAAATACTACAAACCCCAATACGAAAATACAATAACATAAACCCATGTCACACCCTGGCCTAACCAAATATATAACGAAAACACAAAATACAATGACCAAGGCGTGACACATATGCCCTTTCTTATTGGATGGCCACAGAGAGAGACCAAGAGAGCCAGGCACAGAGAGAGAGCCAGGCATAGCAAGAGACCAAGAGAGCCAGGCACAGAGAGAGAGCCAGGCATAGCAAGAGACCAAGAGAGCCAGGCACAGAGAGAGAGCCAGGCACAGCAAGAGACCAAGAGAGCCAGGCACAGAGAGAGACCAAGAGAGCCAGGCACAGAGAAGGGCAGAGGGACAAAAAGCGCTAGAGAGAGAAGTAGAGACTGACAATTTAGCAGAAGCTTACTATACCAGCTTTGTGATACCCGTATCTACATATCCATAATCTACATATCTATATGTCATTTTTTATTCATCTGTTCAATGAATTGAATGCCTATATCATCACAGCATGAGAGTAATATGTTTTCATTGTTTTCTTACCTTGCACACATCTTGCTCCATGTATTGACTGACACACTACACAATATTATACATATTATGACATATTTTTTTCTGAAGTGCAAAGGACCTTGTTATAAAAAAGATTGCAGTCTGAGGTCAAATCCATGAACACACACACACACCAGAGGAATGCCCGCAAGCCCTGGGGGAGCCGCACAGCATTTTCCTTCTGGGAATGTTGTTATAAGGGAATCTGTTCCCAGATCCAAAAGAGGCAACAGGAAGTGGAAGTGGCAGCAGGGGTGTTGCCAGGGCTGGACATCATTGGTTGATCCTGGCAGTGACACCAAATGACTCTGGACCCTTTCTCAGCATCTCCCCTCAAGTATTTGTCCCACATGGTGTAGTTTCACATGTGATATCCCCAGGGTATAGAAACTAGTTACTTGGGTAATTTTGTGACGCCGCTAATGTCAAAAGGTTGTGGGTCATCCTCATGTTTTGATGATGTGAAAAGATTCCACGATCATGTTTCAAACTGATGATTCCGAGTGATGTCAGCAGATGTTTAATGTTCGCTATTGAGGAAATCCAGCTGCATATATTCTTTAATTGTCCCCTTCTCTCCCCCTGTCCTCGCACTCCGAGGACATCTCCAAAACACAGCATTACTACTTAAGTCTGTATATACTGTATTATAGACTTAAGCTCTTAATTCACAATCCTGCCATTTTAAAAATGAAAAGTTAGCTGCTGTACCTGTCATTTCAAACTCTGGCTTCAGTCTCCGGTTTTACCTGTACTATTGGACATACACAGTACATATGTCTGATCCAGTTCACTCATCATTTCAAACTCTGGCTTCAGTCTCCGGTTTTACCTGTACTATTGGACATACACAGTACATATGTCTGATCCAGTTCACTCAGCATTTCAAGTTTCCACCAGTCATACCTGTCACAGGAGTTTATGTATGTGTCATTAGCCTGTAACCCAGTCTATGTAACTTCTCATTATGAGATTCCAAGGATGTGTGCCAAATGGCACCCTATCCACTGAAAAGTGCACTGCTATTGAACAGAGCCCCTATGGGTCCTGGTCTAAAGTAGTGCACTGTAAAGGGAATAATATGGTGCCATTTGAGATGCAGACCAAATCTGTTTAAATGGCTGTCCTGTATCCAACAACTAAAATTCCCTGACACAAAATTACACCAACAGGAAAGGAGCAGAACAAATATGAGGCTTCACTGTTGTAATACTGTACTCTCCCCTCAGGACTGTTGTAATACTGTACTCTACCCTCAGGACTGTTGTAATACTGTACTCTACCAGCAGGACTGTTGTAATACTGTACTCTACCAGCAGGACTGTTGTAATACTGTACTCTACCAGCAGGACTGTTGTAATACTGTACTCTACCAGCAGGACTGTTGTAATAACTCTAGGGCTGTACTCTACCAGCAGGACTGTTGTAATACTGTACTCTACTAGCAGGACTGTTGTAATACTGTACTCTACCAGCAGGACTGTTGTAATACTGTACTCTACCAGCAGGACTGTTGTAATACTGTACTCTACTAGCAGGACTGTTGTAATACTGTACTCTACCAGCAGGGCTGTTGTAATACTGTACTCTACCAGCAGGACTGTTGTAATACTGTACTCTACCAGCAGGACTGTTGTAATACTGTACTCTACCAGCAGGACTGTTGTAATACTGTACTCTACCAGCAGGACTGTTATAATACTGTACTCTACCAGCAGGACTGTTGTAATACTGTACTCTACCCTCAGGACTGTTTTTTGCCTCAGTCTTTCCCTTCCTTTTTTTCTTTGTATTTTTTCCCTCTTCACTTAAAATGCAACAGATCAGCCATTAACATTTTTTTATGCTGGTGTTATTTCAACCGCATCCTGTGGCTTACATGACGTTTTTGTCCGTTAGAGTTGTTGAACCACAACAGTGCACATGTGGACAACAATGATACTTCAAACGTACTTTCTCTTGCAGTGCAAGAAGAATGGTTTTGTGTTTTTCTTTGACCAGAAAGTTTGGGAATGAATAGGGCCCTTACTTGCCTATCTTCCCACCATAGCCTACTACTGTATTTAATCAGAGAAGTTGTATATCTCCTAGATATCAAAGCTTGCATTAGATTTTTTTATAGCCTGAGCAATATCAGAGAGAGATTTTCGGGAAGAGAATAACCAGCTCAGGTTTATTTAGTGATTTGAAATGCCAATCTTTTGGAGAAAAAAAGTGTGTAGCAAAGCGAATGGGAGAGTGATTGTGGCTGTTTACACAAAATATGAGCCTGGCAAAACATTCTGCTCGTGTTTCCTGAAGATTTTTTTGATCAACAGACTCAAGCGCTTTCTCCGTCTGAAAGGGAAAGAGTTTTTTTGGGGGGGAAGTGCTCTGCCTTTCTGAGGGGGAAAAGGGTGAGTGTCTTGAAGTGCCCTCTCCTTCTGAGGGGAAAAGAGGGGTATTTTTAGAAGTCTAACCGCTGAAAATTTGCCTTACAGCTTTATTGACTCTGCTATATTACATTTATCGTGTGCTACCCTGTTTTACCTTGCCAAGAAAGTGACATTTTTGTGGCTAATGTTTCACCACAGGATCCAATGATTACTGTCTTGAGATTGATGAATAGTGTTATTTTTTGATCAGTACTACAATGATCTATTTACAGTGTATTGATATTCTGCTGTCCATCTGCTGTCTCGTAGGGATATTATTGTGTGTGTTCTCCGATCAACACAGCAGGTATCTCAATGACACCAGTACTTTACTCATATTTGTTTATAGCATCAGAATCTTAGTTGTTGCCATGCAAGTTGGTTGCACAATGGGTCAGATATACCAACTGTTTATGGAACAGAGGTGGTTCAGCGAAACCATGCTCTCATGTGACGATGATGCGTGTCTGACACCTGTAAATCTCACCTCCTAGACTTTAACTAAGCCGGCTAACTTGGTGTTGTGGCGAACAGGATACCGGGATACGAACCAAGGTATTTGCACCGGTGCAAAATTTGTACCGGTTTATGCTGAAATGGATAATAGACCAAGACACTGGGCTTAATTTCCGTCGGCTAAACAGATCTGAAGTAAAAAAGACTAGTACTGCGGTGGGATTAGGCTGTACTCAAAACGGCCCTTTTTTACCATGTCCCAGAGTACCACGTATTTATGCAACTTTAAATCCATCAGTGAGACAATGTGGTACATCGATGGTATCACCAGATGCAAATACGTTTAATGTGATATAGTGCTGTCCCGTTTCTTTCCAATGCTGCAGTTGTTTTGGAATGAATTTGTACTCTGCCAGGGCTGTTTTGCAGCGTCTGGCTGGTATGCGGAAGGGCGGGTGTGTGTTAGTGTGTGTCCTTATGTGTTGGTGTGTGTGCATGCGCGCCTGCCTGCGTGGTGTGTGTTGGTGTGTGTGCATGCGCGCCTGCCTGCGTGGTGTGTGTTGGTGTGTGTCCTTATGTGTTGGTGTGTGTGCATGCGCGCCTGCCTGCGTGCGCGGAAGTGTGTGTTGACAGGACCACCAGACAGATGTCCCCCTGCTGCCACCTTGATTTAATTCCTTTCTATTGGTTTGTTATATAACCAGTCAAGGGCTATCAGCCACGTCTGGACCCACCACAATAATCTTCTCTCCTGTCGGAGGGACAAAGTCAGGACTCGGTCTGTGTCCCAAATAGGGAATAGGGTGCTATTTGGGATGCACACCCTTTCTTCTCCAGATGGATATTCATTTAAGACGAGCCAGGGTTAGACTGTTTGGGCCAGTTATTTTGACGACTGGCAAACGGGACCCCAATGGCACCCCATTGGTTGGTTCTGGTTTTGGGTCATGCCTAAGGTTTTGTATATGGCTAGAAACCATGTGAATTGACATAATTGTATTTGTATATTTGTTTGGTCACAGTAAATATTGGACAGGCTTCAGGCTTTATGTATATTTGGGAACCACTGATACAATGTGAACAGTATAATGTGATATGTTTCAGTGTTCCGTATAGACCTAACTTATTCAGTGTTCCGTATAGACCTATCTTATTCAGTGTTCCGTATAGACCTATCTTATTCAGTGTTCCGTATAGACCTATCTTATTCAGTGTTCCGTATAGACCTATCTTATTCAGTGTTCCGTATAGACCTATCTTATTCAGTGTTCCGTATAGACCTATCTTATTCAGTGTTCCGTATAGACCTATCTTATTCAGTGTTCCGTATAGACCTATCTTATTCAGTGTTCCGTATAGAACTATCTTATTCAGTGTTCCGTATAGACCTATCTTATTCAGTGTTCCGTATAGACCTATCTTATTCAGTGTTCCGTATAGACCTATCTTATTCAGTGTTCCGTATAGACCTATCTTATTCAGTGTTCCGTATAGACCTATCTTATTCAGTGTTCCGTATAGACCTATCTTATTCAGTGTTCCGTATAGACCTATCTTATTCAGTGTTCCGTATAGACGTATCTTATTCAGTGTTCCATATAGACCTATCTTATTCAGTGTTCCGTATAGACCTATCTTATTCAGTGTTCCGTATAGACCTATCTATTCAGTGTTCCGTATAGAACTATCTTATTCAGTGTTCCGTATAGACCTATCTTATTCAGTGTTCCGTATAGACCTATCTTATTCAGTGTTCCGTATAGACCTATCTTGTTCAGTGTTCCGTATAGACCTATCTACATTTACATTTACATTTAAGTCATTTAGCAGACGCTCTTATCCAGAGCGACTTACAAATTGGTGCATTCACCTTATGACATCCAGTGGAACAGTCACTTTACAATAGTGCATCTAAATCTTAAAGGGTGGGGGGTGAGAGGGATACTTATCCTATCCTAGGTATTCCTTGAAGAGTTGGGGTTTCAGGTGTCTCCGGAAGTTGGTGATTGACTCCGCTGTCCTGGCGTCGTGAGGGAGTTTGTTCCACCATTGGGGGGCCAGAGCAGCGAACAGTTTTGACTGGGCTGAGCGGGAGCTGTACTTCCTCAGTGGTAGGGAGGCGAGCAGGCCAGAGGTGGATGAACGCAGTGCCCTTGTTTGGGTGTAGGGCCTGATCAGAGCCTGGAGGTACTGAGGTGCCGTTCCCCTCACAGCTCCGTAGGCAAGCACCATGGTCTTGTAGCGGATGCGAGCTTCAACTGGAAGCCAGTGGAGAGAACGGAGGAGCGGGGTGACGTGAGAGAACTTGGGAAGGTTGAACACCAGACGGGCTGCGGCGTTCTGGATGAGTTGAAGGGGTTTAATGGCACAGGCAGGGAGCCCAGCCAACAGCGAGTTGCAGTAATCCAGACGGGAGATGACAAGTGCCTGGATTAGGACCTGCTCCGCTTCCTGTGTGAGGCAGGGTCGTACTCTGCGGATGTTGTAGAGCATGAACCTACAGGAACGGGCCACCGCCTTGATGTTGGTTGAGAACGACAGGGTGTTGTCCAGGATCACGCCAAGGTTCTTAGCGCTCTGGGAGGAGGACACAATGGAGTTGTCAACCGTGATGGCGAGAACATGGAACGGGCAGTCCTTCCCCGGGAGGAAGAGCAGCTCCGTCTTGCCGAGGTTCAGCTTGAGGTGGTGATCCGTCATCCACACTGATATGTCTGCCAGACATGCAGAGATGCGATTCGCCACCTGGTCATCAGAAGGGGGAAAGGAGAAGATTAATTGTGTGTCGTCTGCATAGCAATGATAGGAGAGACCATGTGAGGTTATGACAGAGCCAAGTGAATTGGTGTATAGCGAGAATAGGAGAGGGCCTAGAACAGAGCCCTGGGGGACACCAGTGGTGAGAGCGCGTGGTGAGGAGACAGATTCTCGCCACACCACCTGGTAGGAGCGACCTGTCAGGTAGGACGCAATCCAAGCGTGGGCCGCGCCGGAGATGCCCAACTCGGAGAGGGTGGAGAGGAGGATCTGATGGTTCACAGTATCGAAGGCAGCCGATAGATCTAGAAGGATGAGAGCAGAGGAGAGAGAGTTAGCTTTAGCAGTGCGGAGCGCCTCCGTGATACAGAGGAGAGCAGTCTCAGTTGAATGACTAGTCTTGAACCCTGACTGATTTGGATCAAGAAGGTCATTCAGGGAGAGATAGCGGGAGAGCTGGCCAAGGACGGCACGTTCAAGAGTTTTGGGGAGAAAAGAAAGAAGGGATACTGGTCTGTAATTGTTGACATCGGAGGGATCGAGTGTAGGTTTTTTCAGAAGGGGTGCAACTCTCGCTCTCTTGAAGACGGAAGGGACGTAGCCAGCGGTCAGGGATGAGTTGATGAGCGAGGTGAGGTAAGGGAGAAGGTCTCCGGAAATGGTCTGGAGAAGAGAGGAGGGGATAGGGTCAAGCGGGCAGGTTGTTGGGCGGCCGGCCGTCACAAGACGCGAGATTTCATCTGGAGAGAGAGGGGAGAAAGAGGTCAGAGCACAGGGTAGGGCAGTGTGAGCAGAACCAGCGGTGTTGTTTGACTTAGCAAACGAGGATCGGATGTCGTCAACCTTCTTTTCAAAATGGTTGACGAAGTCATCTGCAGAGAGGGAGGAGGGGGGGAAGGGGAGGAGGATTCAGGAGGGAGGAGAAGGTGGCAAAGAGCTTCCTAGGGTTAGAGGCAGATGCTTGGAATTTAGCGTGGTAGAAAGTGGCTTTAGCAGCAGAGACAGAGGAGGAAAATGTAGAGAGGAGGGAGTGAAAGGATGCCACGTCCGCAGTTCCGTATAGACCTATCTTATTCAGTGTTCCGTATAGACCTATCTTATTCAGTGTTCCGTATAGACCTATCTTATTCAGTGTTCCGTATAGACCTATCTTATTCAGTGTTCCGTATAGACCTATCTTATTCAGTGTTCCGTATAGACCTATCTTATTCAGTGTTCCGTATAGACCTATCTTATTCAGTGTTCCGTATAGACCTATCTTATTCAGTGTTCCGTATAGATCTATCTTATTCAGTGTTCCGTATAGACCTATCTTATTCAGTGTTCCGTATAGACCTATCTTATTCAGTGTTCCGTATAGACCTATCTTATTCAGTGTTCCGTATAGACCTATCTTATTCAGTGTTCCGTATAGACCTATCTTATTCAGTGTTGCGTATAGACCTATCTTATTCAGTGTGTAGCATTCTGTAGATGTACGTACACATGCATCGCTTTTACGTCATGATGGCATTTCAATGAGTGAAATCCTTCTCCGCACACAAATCACAGAGAAATAGACACAACTGGCCGTTTGTTGTGTTCCTTCACTGCCTCATCATCCTCTCCAATTCCTTTTTGATTCAATCAAACCCAATCTAGTTCAAATCTTCTCTACTGCTTCAAAAAAAATGTATATATATATATATATGTAGTATGTAAACATGCCAATATACCATTCTACCCCTCAGCATACAGATTCATCTTGGCTCGTTCTTATGAGCGCGGTAGTTTAATGTTGACAGCTAATGTGATGGTAAAGGTGTAAATAAACTGTCTCGCAAATCAATCAGTCCCTGAAGAAGGACTCTAATAGTCTCTTGTGTTCCTCGTCAATGATTTATTACCACTTTTATCAGTGTCATAAAACCTAAACTCCCCTCTGTCATCTATCAGTAAGGTCTGCATTCCGGGAATCAGTTCAATCAGAGGCAACTTCTCCTGTGTTAGAGACAAAATATGTAATTACAGTGGCATTAAATGATTGTGGCTTTGAGTGACATATAACTACTATGGTTATATGTAAACATTCTGACATATTTCTAATGAGATACAGTATGTCTGGCTAATTTGCTAAATGATTCTGTCCGTTCATTTGATTGATTCAGCGTTGCTGAAATGGCAATGTAGAAAACACAGACAAAACTCTTACAGTATCCTATCCTATTTATATTGTTAATCTTTTAATTGGTTTATGAAAATCGCATATGGTGCCTTGCAAAAGTATTCAGACTCCTTTGATTTTTCCCCACATTTTATTGTGTTACAAAGTGGTATTAAAATTGAATGAATTGTAATTTTAACCATTGTAATGTTAACCATCTATACAAAATACTCTGTAATGTCAAAGTGGAAGATTATTATCATTTTTAAAAAAGGTGAATAAAAATGCAATAAATAAAATATAGCTGTATTCAGCTCCATAAGTCCATACATGTTCGTAACACCTTTGGCAGCGGTTACAGCTGTGAGTCATTACATTACATTTAAGTGAGTCTTCTTGGGTAAGTCTCTAAGAGCTTTCCACACATGGATTGTGCAATATTTGCCTATTATTATTTTCAGAATTCTTCAAGCTCTGTCAAGATGTTGGTGATCATGGCTAGACAGCAATGTTCAAGTATTGCCGTAGGAGACAGTTACTCAGGGAGGTGTTGTGTTAAATTTGCCCCAAACATACGGCTGCATTTTGGCCAAAAAAGTGTATTATTTTGCAGTATTACTTTAGTGCCTTGTTCCAAACAAGATGCATGTTTTGGAATAATCACTGCCCGTAATGAGGCGTTTGAAAAGCTCTCTGGTCTTTGTATTTTAATCTATGCTTGAAATTCAGTACTTACCTGAGGGCCTTACAGATGTTGTATGTATGGGGGACAAAGGAAGGGTTAGTCATTTAAACAATATTTTTTATTTCACACAGAGTGAGTCAATGTCACTTTTTATGTGATTTGTTAAACCAAATTTGTTAAACCAAAGGGAAAGAAAACTTATGCAAAAACTATTATTCATATATTTTTTTAAGTTAATTTTTCTTCCACTTTGACATTAGAGTATTTTGTGTATATTGTTGGCAAATAATGACAATTTAATTCCACTTTGTAACACAATAAAATGCAAGGCACTATAGATAACCATACTGTAGGTACACAATTATTCAATGTGTCAATCCATACAGTGTCAGCCTTGGTAGAACATAGGTTAAGTTGTGGCTTAAGAAGCTTGTCAGGTTCTCAAACCTGTCCAACCAAAATATACCTTGCATGTAAATCCTTTTGGATTTGAACCACAATTAGAGCAATAGGGTGTATGACCCCATGACGTTTCTCTGGCTAGACGCTGATGGTGGCTCGCTCCCCTTTCATCAGATCCGTTTAGGGAATTAGTAACTTCCAGAGAGACTCTGGCAGACAGGCACCTTTTCAGTTACCCCACCACAGCAAAAGTAACTGCTAATAGAAGCCTATGGGATTTTCAATCAAGTCTTGAGCTAGTGAGTGAGCATGCAGCAACCCGGGTGTCAGATTGCCAGTGGTTCTGGTAACTGGAATGGGCCTCAGGTGGTTTGGCTCATTGCAGGGCTATAGAGGTCAGGTAGAGAGTTCATTAAAAAGTCGAAAATAACACACACGTTATCATACTGTCTTTGTGGTGCGACAAACATAAAAACTATTTTTTTTGTCCTAATATAATAATAGTATTTTGTTTAATTCTAGTTTTTTTTTGCACAGCTCTTTTACTAACTGAAGATAGGTATTCATGTCACATTGTCATGTGGCATGATTTGTTTTCCAAGCTAAGTTACATCAAATAAATAGTTTTTTGGGGGATGAACTCTACAAACGTGCTATTCCAGGAAATGTCCTGTAGCATACTAACCAGAAGTTGATTGATTCCCACTGTCATTTTGAATTAGAGATGTGAAAAGTTCATACATTTGAAAAGCATTTAACATTTTAAAACTGCATAATGATATCAGAAGCATGGGGTCTGGAAAAGGATATTAAGAAATGGAACACATAGTCCTTCAGATATGACACTGGTTTCGAATGTCATGTCTGCCCAAAATAACCTTATTTGACATTGTGTATTGTCCTTTAACTCTGTGTTACACAAGAGAAAGTATACAGAGGCTTTTTGACCAACATTCAGTCTTTCATCTATCATCAATCTTCAGTCTTTCAGCTATCATCAGCCTTCAGCTATCATCAAACTTCAGCCTTTCAGCTATCATCAACCTTCAGTCTTTCAGCTATCATCAACCTTCAGCCTTTCAGCTATCATCAACCTTCAGCCTTTCAGCTATCATCAACCTTCAGCCTTTCAGCTATCATCAACTTTCAGTCTTTCAGCTATCATCAACCTTCAGTCTTTCAGCTATCATCAACCTTCAGCCTTTCAGCTATCATCAACCTTCAGTCTTTCAGCTATCATCAACATTCAGCCTTTCAGCTATCATCAACCTTCAGTCTTTCAGCTATCATCAACCTTCAGTCTTTCAGCTATCATCAACCTTCAGTCTTTCAGCTATTATCAACCTTCAGTCTTTCAGCTATCATCAGCCTTCAGTCTTTCAGCTATTATCAACCTTCAGTCTTTCAGCTATCATCAGCCTTTCAGCTATCATCAAATTTCAGCCTTTCAGCTATCATCAACCTTCAGGCTTTCAGCTATCATCAACCTTCAGCCTTTCAACTATCATCAACCTTCAGTCTTTCAGCTATCATCAACCTTCAGCCTTTCAACTATCATCAACCTTCAGTCTTTCATCTATCATCAACCTTCAGTCTTTCAGCTATCATCAACCTTCAGTCTTTCAGCTATCATCAACCTTCAGCCTTTCAGCTATCACTCAACCTTCAGTCTTTCAGCTATCATCAACCTTCAGTCTTTCAGCTATTATCAACCTTCAGTCTTTCAGCTATCATCAGCCTTCAGTCTTTCAGCTATTATCAACCTTCAGTCTTTCAGCTATCATCAGCCTTTCAGCTATCATCAAATTTCAGCCTTTCAGCTATCATCAACCTTCAGGCTTTCAGCTATCATCAATCTTCAGCCTTTCAACTATCATCAACCTTCAGTCTTTCAGCTATCATCAACCTTCAGCCTTTCAACTATCATCAACCTTCAGTCTTTCATCTATCATCAACCTTCAGTCTTTCAGCTATCATCAACCTTCAGTCTTTCAGCTATCATCAACCTTCAGCCTTTCAGCTATCACTCAACCTTCATCCTTTCAGCTATCACCAACCTTCAGCCTTTCAGCTATCATCAGCCTTTCAGCTATCATCAACCTTCATTCTTTCAACTATCATCAACCTTCAGTCTTTCAGCTATCATCAACCTTCAGCCTTTCAGCTATCACCAACCTTCAGCCTTTCAGCTATCATCAGCCTTTCAGCTATCATCAACCTTCAGCCTTTCAGCTATCATCAGCCTATCAGCTATCATCAGCCTTTCAGCTACCATCAACCTTCAGTCTTTCAGCTATCATCAACTTTCAGCCTTTCAGCTACCATCAACCTTCAGCCTTTCAGCTATCATCAGCCTATCAGCTATCATCAGCCTTTCAGCTACCATCAACCTTCAGTCTTTCAGCTATCATCAACCTTCAGTCTTTCAGCTATCATCAACCTTCAGTCTTTCAGCTATTATCAACCTTCAGTCTTTCAGCTATCATCAGCCTTTCAGCTATCATCAAACTTCAGCCTTTCAGCTATCATCAACCTTCAGCCTTTCAACTATCATCAACCTTCAGTCTTTCAGCTATCATCAACCTTCAGCCTTTCAGCTATCATCAACCTTCAGTCTTTCAGCTATCATCAACTTTCAGCCTTTCAGCTATCATCAACCTTCAGTCTTTCAGCTATCATCAACCTTCAGTCTTTCAGCTATCATCAACCTTCAGTCTTTCAGCTATCATCAACCTTCAGCCTTTCAGCTATCACTCAATCTTCAGCCTTTCAGCTATCATCAACCTTCAGCTTTTCAGCTATCATCAACCTTCAGCCTTTCAGCTATCACCAATCTTCAGCCTTTCAGCTATCATCAGCCTTTCAGCTTTCATTAACCTTCAGCCTTTCAGCTATCATCAGCCATTCAGCTATCATCAGCCTTTCAGCTACCATCAACCTTCAGTCTTTCAGCTATCATCAACCTTCAGCCTTTCAGCTACCATCAACCTTCAGCCTTTCAGCTACCATCAACCTTTCAGCTACCATCGTCCTTTCAGCTATCATCAACCTTCAATCTTTCAGCTACCATCAACCTTCAGTCAAGTGCTACAGATGTGAGAGTGCTGCCCTCTTCTGGGGAAAATATGAAATATTGTCAATCGCCACAGTTCCCATAAAACCGTACAAAAGCCACAGCAGGTCGGAATGCTTTCTCTCTGAATATTGGACCTCCGATATTGACACTGCCTCCAGCTATTTTATGATTTGATATCGGGGCAATTTATGTTAGTCATAAATATTGGTGTAGCCAGTCTATTTTTAACATCTAAGGTAGGCTCACACATTGAACCTCAAATCAAAGAACATTTTATTTGTCACATACATGTGTTTAGCAGATGTTATTGCGGGTGTAGCGAAATGCTTGTGTTTCTAGCAGTGCAGTAATATCTAACAATTTCACAACAATACACACAAATCTAAAGTAAAGGAATGTAATTTAGAATATATAAATATTTGGGTGAGCAATGTCAGAGCAGCATAGACTAAGACACAGTAGAGTAGGATAGAATACAGTATATACTGCACCTATCTTTACAGATTAATTGTTTTTGACTTGTGGTCTGAAATAATATTTGAAACTCTGGCTTAGAGTCAACCACAGGGATCTATTGATCTTCTAATATCTTCTAATGCCAGATTAAATGTTTTCACTTTGTGACAACTATTGGTGTAAAATCTTTATGAAGGAACATTTGATTGATTTATTAATTGAGAGATTGAGATGAGTGGTGTTGTATTAATGCTCAGCGAAAATGTAGTTATTGCTTGCATCAACATTACTCCTGGTCTTGCTGTTTTACCGGGAGGTTTTGAATAGTGCAGGGGTCATAACGACGTAAAATGACAGCCATCTAGTAACTGTATCCTTGGCAATAATCTCTGCCTGTGTGTTTGGATGTTAATGAAAAGGATAGTTTCTCTGAAGCGCTAGGGAGGGAGACAACACAGAGCGCATGTGACACACACTCTCTCTCCATTGGCTGCTGCTGAAGGCAGGTTGGGCCTATCACGTCACTGTCTCCTCTGCAGGTGGAGGGCAACAATATGTAGTCATGTGGAATGAAAAGCTGGCTTGCAATATTGAACATCAGATAAAGACAGAGTGGTATCTCTCTGCCCCTTTACCTTCTGTGTCAATTGCCAACTGTTTAAAAAAAAGGTATTTCTTTGTTGAATCGTTCACCTTGGTTGTACTGAACCGTTGTTCTATGCTGGTTAGGACTCAAGAGTTGCACAGACTTAGCTGGTCCACAGCCTCGTCCAAGGACCTTCCAGTGTCCTCATAATCACCCCAGAGCCACCACAGCTCAGACATACAGTGCATTCGGAAAGTATTCAGACTCCATCCCTTTTTCCACATTTTGTTACATTACAGCCTTATTAAAAATAAAATAAAAATCCTCATCAACATACCACATAATGGCAAAATGAAAACAGGTGTATAGAAAATGTATTACAGATTTTAAAAATGAAAAACAGAAATACCTTATTTAATGAAATATTCAGACCTCAAAATGTAGTTGGCAATGAGACTGGAAATTGAGCTCAGGGGCATCCTGTTTCCATTGATCATCCTTGAGATGTTTATACAACTTGATCGAGACAGGATTGTGTTGAGGCACAGATCTGGGAAAGGGTACCAAAAAATGTTTGCAGCATTGAAGTCCCCAAGAATACAGTGGCCTCCATCATTTTTAAATGAATATTTTTTAACCACCAAGTCTTCCTGGAGCTGGCCACCTGGCCAAACTGAGCAATCGGAGGAGAAGAGCCTTGATCAGTGAGGTAACTAAGAATGCAATGGTCACACTGACAGAGCTCCAGTTCCTCTGTGGAGATGGGAGAATCTTCCAGAAGGACAACTGTCTCTGTAGCACTCCACCAATCAGGCCTTTATGGTAGAGTTGCCAGAAAGAAGCCATTCCTCAGTAAAAGGCCCATAACAGCCCGCTTGGAGTTTGCCAAAAGGCACCTAAAGGATTCTCAGACCATGAGAAACAAGATTATCTGGTCTGATGAAACCAAGATTGAACTCTTTGGCCTGGAGGTCATCCCTTCGGTGAAGCATGGTGGTGGCAGCATCATGCTGCGGGAATGTTTTTCATCAGCATGGACTGGGAGACTAGTCAGAATCAAGAGAAATATGAACGGAGCAAAGTACAGAGAGATCCTTGATGAAAACCTGCCCCAGAGCGCTCAGGACCTCAGACTGGGGTGAAGGTTCACCTTCCAACAGGACAACGACCCTAAGAGCCCGGACTTGAACCAAAATATCAAAATGCCCTGTGTTTTTCTCCTCACTTTGAAAACATCTACAGTCCTATTGATCTGATTGGTTACTGATTTGATTGGTTACTAATAATATAATTAAAAAACCCTCAAATGGTGTCCCATATGTGTTTAGACAAGGCAACCATTTATGGTGACGATTGAACATCTCAGGAGAGACCTGAAAATAGCTGGACAGCAACGCTCCCTTGATCTGCAGAGAAGAATGGGAGAAACTTCACAAATACAAGTGTGCCAAGCTTGTAGCGTCATACCCAAGAAGACTCAAGGTTGTAATCACTGCCTAAAGTGCTTTAACAAGTACTGAGTAGAAGGTCTGAATACTTATGTAAATGTGACATTTCAGTTTTGTATTTTTAATACATTTGCAAAAAGAAGCATGATTGATGGGGGGGGACAATTTAATATATTTTAGAATAAGCCTGTAACGTAACAAAATGTGGAAAAAGTCAATGGGTCTGAATACTTCCCGAATGCACTGTGGGGTGGCATATACATAGTGTAAAAGACTTGTGCAAAGTGTTAAACATGAACCTAATTCTAATCTGACAGCGTGATTTCATTTGAATTGAATTGAAAACATAATGTGCGTTATATAGAGCCTACTATTTATGTATTGCTCAGTTTTCTAAACTATGGTTCAATAATCAACTCCTAATAACGCACATTGTTTTCAACAAAGTGTAATTAAATCACACTGCAAGATTATAATGAGATTTACTTGGGATGTGCAAGACGATTCGATACATATCTAGACAGACGGACTTCGATATGATACAGAGACCATACGTATTAGTTTGAAACAATTTGGTTAGATTAGAGAACGGATCGATACGATGCGATACAATACGATTCGATGCACTAACATTTGTTGCATAAACGCATACATTTTCCATTCTAAATTAAAATCTGCAGCTGATGGAGATGCCTCTGAGCTGGACCTGTCTGAGCTGGACCTGTCTGAGCTGGACCTGTTTGAGCTGGACCTGTTTGAGCTGGTCCTGTCTGAGCTGGACCTGTCTGAGCTGGACCTGTCTGAGCTGGACCTGTTTGAGCTGGACCTGTTTGAGCTGGACCTGTCTGAGCTGGTCCTGTCTGAGCTGGTCCTGTCTGAGCTGGACCTGTCTGAGCTGGTCCTGTCTGAGCTGGACCTGTCTGAGCTGGACCTGTCTGAGCTGGTCCTGTCTGAGCTGGACCTGTCTGAGCTGGACCTGTCTGAGCTGGTCCTGTCTGAACTGGACTTGTCTGAGCTGGTCCTATCTGAGCTGGACCTGTCTGAGCTGGACCTGTCTGAGCTGGTCCTGTCTGAGCTGGTCCTGTCTGAGCTGGACCTGTCTGAGCTGGTCCTGTCTGAACTGGACTTGTCTGAGCTGGTCCTATCTGAGCTGGACCTGTCTGAGCTGGACCTGTCTGAGCTGGTCCTGTCTGAACTGGTCCTGTCTGAGCTGGTCCTGTCTGAGCTGGTCCTGTCTGAGCTGGACCTGTCTGAGCTGGACCTGAGCTGGTCCTGTCTGAACTGGACTTGTCTGAGCTGGTCCTGTCTGAGCTGGTCCTGTCTGAGCTGGAGCTGACTTGTGTGTATGTAAATGATGTATGTCTATGGTGTATGTATTACACAGGTGGTTGGTGCCACCTTAATTGGGGTGAACGGGCTTGTGGTAATGGCTGGAGCGGAATAGGTGGAATGGTATCAAATACATCAAACACATGGTTTCCATATGAATGATGCCATTCCATTTGCTTCATTGCAGCTATTATTATGAGCTGTCCTCCCGTCATCAGCCTCCCCCTTTTTCCTCCAAACATAACGATGGTCATTATGGCCAAGCACTTCTATTTTTGTTTCATCAGACCAGAGGACATTTCTCCAAAAAGCACAATCTTTGTCCTCATGTGCAGTTGCAAACTGTAGTCTGGCTTTTTTATGGCGGTTTTGGAGCAGTGGCTTCCTCCTTGCTGAGTGGCCTTTCAGGTTATGTCGATATAGGACTTGTTTTACTGTGGATATAGATACTTTTGTACCTGTTTCCTCCAGCATCTTCACAAGGTCCTTTGCTGTTGTTTTGAGATTTATTTGCACTTTTCGCATCATAGTACGTTCATCTCTAGGAGACAGAATGCGTCTCCTTCCTGAGCGGTATGACGACTGCATGGTCCCATGGTGTTTATACTTGCGTGCTATTGTTTGTACAGATGAACGTCGTACCTTCAGGCATTTGGGTATTGCTCCCAAGGATGAACCAGACTTTTTTTCCTGAGGTCTTGGATGATTTATTTTGATTTTCCCATGAAGTCAAGCAAAGAGGCACTAAGTTTGAAGGTAGGCTTTGAAATACATTCACAGGTACACCTCCAATTGACTCAAATTATGTCAATTAGCCTATCAGAAGCTTCTAAAGCCATGACATCATTTTCTATAATTTTCCAAGCTGTTTAAAGGCAAAGCCAACTCAGTGTTGTGATACAGTGAGTTATAAGTGAAATAATCTGTCTGTAAACAATTGTTGGAAAAATGACTTGTGTCATGCACAAAGTAGATGTCCTAACCGACTTGCCAAAACTATGGTTTGTTAACAAGAAATTTGTGGAGTGGTTAAAGAACGAGTTTTAATGACTTCAACATAAGTGTATGTAAACTTCCGACTACAACTGTAGGTTGTCACTCAACTAATAAAGCCTAATTTCATGCAAGCCATTTTAGCCATGCAGATGTGAAAGATCTGGAACAGGCCTCCTGCCTCGCGTTTGTCAGTGCACCTAAGCTTGGCACCATGCAGCAGTTTGACTAGGCAACTGATATTGCCTGAGGTTGACAGTCATTGAGCTGTAAATCATTTTGCACGACAAACAACAGTTACATGCAGTTCTACACTGAATGAGAGGGCGCATCAGTCGTCACAAAAGATGAGAGTTATTTTCAGAAGGTAGAAAGGATGTAATGTATGTAGGGTGTCCAATCAAAACACATCTTTTGACCAATGGGTAAAATATGTTAATTGTGTAGATACACCTCTAAGAAAACCAATGGTCCAAACCTCATGTCTCTATCATAATCTGTTCAAAAGTTGTTGGAGTTTTTACCTTTGTAGGATGGCCAGCATTAGTGTGACTAAACCAATGGAGGCCAGAGGATTATTCTTTTTTTTAAATCTGAAAAATATTATTGTGTCATCTAGGCTGGATGCTGTGTGAGAATGAAGGCAAACTGACAGGCTCAACGTTTGAACTCGTCATCTATCTACATAAAATAATATACAGTAGAGCCTGATATGGATTTTTATTTTATTTAACCAGGCAAGTCAGTTAAGAACAAATTCTTATTTTCAATGACGGCCTAGGAACAGTGGGTGCCTGTTCAGGGGTAGAATGACAGATTTGTACCTTGTCAGCTCAGGGATTTGAACTTGCAACCTTTCGGTTACTAGTCCAACGCTCAAACCACTAGGCTACCCTGCCGCCCCTTTAACAATAAAGAGGCTATGTGCGGGGGTACAGGTTAGTCGAGGTAGTTTGTAAAAAATGTGTACATGTAGGCAGGGGTGAATTAACTATGTATAAATAATGAACAGCGAGAACAGCAGCTTAAAAAAAGAGGGTCAATGCAAATAGTCCGGGTAGCAATTTGATGAACTGTTTAGCAGAGCAGTCGTATGGCTTGGGGATAGAATGTTTAGTCGTATGGCTTGGGGATAGAATGTTTAGTCGTATGGCTTGGGGATAGAATGTTTAGTCGTATGGCTTGGGGATAGAATGTTTAGTCGTATGGCTTGGGGATAGAATGTTTAGTCGTATGGCTTGGGGATAGAATGTTTAGTCGTATGGCTTGGGGATAGAATGTTTAGTCGTATGGCTTGGGGATAGAATGTTTAGTATCTTGGGGTATGGCTTGGGGATAGAATGTTTAGTCGTATGGCTTGGGGATAGAATGTTTAGTGGCGTATGGCTTGGGGATAGAATGTTTAGTCGTATGGCTTGGGGATAGAATGTTTAGTCGTATGGCTTGGGGATAGAATGTTTAGTCGTATGGCTTGGGGATAGAATGTTTAGTCGTATGGCTTGGGGATAGAATGTTTAGTCGTATGGCTTGGGGATAGAATGTTTAGTCGTATGGCTTGGGGATAGAATGTTTAGTCGTATGGCTTGGGGATAGAATGTTTAGTCGTATGGCTTGGGGATAGAATGTTTAGGATTGATTTATTTAACCTTCATCTAACTAGGCAAGTCATATCCGTACGGTCACTGTGGGGACGACGTCGTCAATGCACTTATTGATGAAGCTGGTGAATCGTTACATCCCTGGTATACTCCTCAATGCCATCGGATGAATCCTGCTGGGAGAAATTAGCTAATGATATTTTAGAGAAAGACCCCATTAAACAAGATATTTGTCTTGGTAAAATGTATTTTAGAACTTAAGGAAGTGAAATTTCATCATCAATGTGCGTTTTCACCCTGACACCCTATAATATGAGCACATTGTTTTTGTGAACTGGCTATTCGTAACGTTTGAATTGATTTTCTGACCGATGCACGCTACAGTACATTTGGATCCATTTGGGGTCCGCAGACCGTTGCACTTGTATCTTAAACATTTGAATCGAGGACCAATACAAATCGGTGAATCGTTACATCCCTAAGGTTTACAGTATATTTCGCACTTTGCACAATTATTTTGCACTACTACGAAAATGCAACCCATAGTTAAAAATGAAGGATCTGAGTTTAACCTGAGGTAGATGGGGTCAGTGGATGGGGTCAGTGGACTGGTGTACTGGCTTTCCAGTCAGCCAGGTGAATGACTCATAGGTCTCTATTACATGACAGATGAATAGTCAGAGAGACCTCTGTGACATCCACCAGCATGTCACACAACACCCAAACCACCCACCAGCACTCACAATGCCTTTGAGGACATCTGTCTGTCGTGAAAATCAGGACACCTGTCATATCAATTAAAAGATAGGTGCACAGCTCTGACTCGATAACAAACATTTGAAATACATCAAGCCTTTTAGGCTAAAAGGTCATGTTTTTAACCAGAACTAAATAGATTTTTTGCTATCGGGGGAGTGTTGCACCTATTTTTCTTGATGTTGCTATGATTTTTGGCTGCACCTTGACTCACATTGGTTGATGTGCAATCCTCACATCCTGCAGATAGCCAGCTAAGTTTGGGCTCCTCTCAGTACGACTTCCCATGGCAGTGAGTTTCTTCTTCTATTATTGCCTTGTCTCTTTGGGGCATAAGTACATTGCCGTTAAGCACTTTGTGACAAATATAAAAAGTGATATGCACTTTGATTGATTTGTCCGGAATCATATATTTTGACCATAGGAGGTTGCCTTGAAGTACAATGATACACATGGTGGGTTACTATGGCACTATATAGCCATCCATGGATAATACTGTATGTGTCCTCAATATCACAATAACCCACATTATGTAAATGTTATGATTCTGTACTAGTGCACATTTACTCTGTTTAGGTACAGTAGTCCACACAATGGAGGCCAGTCTGCCTGTCTCGTGGCTGAAGTAAACATTAGTCATATTGAATGGGCCTGTGGTTTTCAATGGCAATGATAAGAGCAGGTAGAATGAGTTATTGAAGCATTTGAGTGAGCCGGCCACGACAGGATGTGTTTCCTACAGTCCAGTGTATCCAAGGGGCTAGACCTTTTCTGCTGTTACACACCGACACACACACACATTTTCCTGTCGGTTGCATGCTTGGATTGATAGACTTGGTCTTGTGTTTTACAGCTGGTTAGTCCTAGTGGTGCTTGATTATGCCTTTAAGTGCTAACCTGGTTTATCACTAGCTGTCATACAAGATCATGTTTTTGTTTGTGCTGTTGAATAAGGACACATCAGTATTACCTGTCCATCTGGTCGGGGACAGGGAAGGGTTCGGTCAGGGTAGCCAGATTGTCCCCAGAAGTTTCCAGAGGCTTCGCTCCATGGGCAGAATGAGATCCGTAGACAGCAGCACCAGGATCCCTGATCTGTATGGATGAGGTCACTCGGGGTGGGGGGGGGGGGGGGGGTGTCACCTTACCTGGGCCTCCCACCTTTATTGGATAACAACTATTGGACATTAGCCCACGCCTCTGCACTTGTTGGTAAATATTGAGTGGAGCTGTGGCGCTAACAAGGTGCTAGCAGCCTACCCTTCAGCAGTAGGAGCATATTGAGTGAAGATGGCAACCACCTGCTTGTCAAGTCTGTGCATTTAAGTTAGCCTAGAAAATGAGTAGCGTTAGCGAGGTATTAGCAAAATGCTAAATGACTCAATCTGAGAGTTAGCCTATATAGCGAGTTATTGCGAGGTCTGGTTTATTGAAAGACTTGAGCATTACGAGATCTCTCTGAAGATGAGTCTGCCGGCTAGCTGTGAGCTCCTGTCTCTGGAGAGGACATCCAGACAGCGCCACACACACCCTCCCACCAATGGCTCACCATCCAACGGCTCGCCATTCGCAACCAACAAGCCAATTGACATTAAGCCAAAGAAGAGATGGTATGCCCTCTGAGTGCCTGTTTGTTAGTTGTTCTAAAAGAGTTTAAGATAGGAGTGGTAGCAACCTTTTACAGCTACCTACAGTATTTTGGGGGATTACTGTATAAGGGAATGTTATGTATATGTACTACCTAGTACTCATGTAGTATTTATCTCTGGAAATGCATTTTTGTTGTTGTTGAAAGAACAACCAAAATGTAGGTACAACAATGAGTACTCCTTAACTATGTTTACTTATTAGCTTGTTGCAAGGTCTTTACATAGATTATTCCTTCTGTTCTGATAGTGTTTCTGGCTATGTAGGCCCTATGTAGGCCTACTGTGAAGTACAGTATTATGTGGATTATAATTAATGGACATTTCTGTTGGGGTTGTTGGGGAAAATCAAGTCTGAAATTACAAACGTCAGAAGCCTTTTTAAACCTCAAATATACTACAAGTTTGACATTTCCTGCATGGCAGGAAAGTTATCCTGTAACAGGGTGTTAAAATTAAGATTCTACATCTGTAGTCACCCACAGTAACCTATATTAGACGCAATATTCTCATCTCACATTGTGGACCCCTATTTTTCCATGACACATACTAATCGGCATAAATATTGTTCCTCGTGGTGTGTTCTGTGTGTCATCCACTGCAACGTACCAGACGTTGATCACATTATTTTAGACTTATATGACATCATCTAACCTCAACATAACCCTTTAAGGATTAATATATTTCCCGTCTATCTCCCTGGCTGAGTTGCCTGATGGAAAAATCTCTATTATCTTCCTTTCAAATGCCAAGTGTAATCTCACACTTCAGTTCTGCTGTGTCCTAAAAGGCTTAGCACCACAAGAGTTGTTCAGTGTCTGCTGCTTTCAGCCAAATGCGCTAGCCTGGCTATGAGGAAGGAAGCCTTGCCTCTAACAAGACATTAAATAGACTGAAGAGGAATGATGGGGACTTGAGAGAACCCTTGACCAAAAGGCTACTACTGACCAATGTGCCCGTGTGGCTATATAGCCTACATTAGTGGTCCCTGGGAACCAGTCCTGGTCCTGAACATCTACAGGGTTGGTAGGCTTTAGCTCTGACAAATCTCATTAAACTAAACACGGTGTTGATGAGAAGTCAGGTTTTTAATAAGGTCGGTGCTTACATTTCACACATGTACACGTGTTTATTATACGCATGTGTGAATTGGACATTTGTTTTTTTGCATATTTCACTCCCTCTGAGATACCCTCAGACAGTGGGGTCATGGCCAGGGATCAGCCATTATTGACGGCGACACCTGGAGCAATTAGGATTAAGTGCCTTGCTCAAAGGCACATCAACCCTCCCCTAACACATTCCCTTAGGTGTGCTATTGCTGGGATGGAACAAAAACCTGCACATCCTGTAACTCTTCAGTACCAGTTTGGGGACTTTTTGGGGATGCTCAGGAATATCAGTCCTCAACCAGAAGTGCCACCCCTTTGCATTATTGAAGCGGGATGAGTTTGAATGCTTCGGAAAGGTTGGTTACATGCTTTTGCAAAGCAGAGGGGACTGAGTTCGAGTCTCTATGGACTAGTGGTGATCAGGGGGAAGCGGTTATCCTTTCCACAAGCATCTTCTCATGTCAGGTTGGGGTTACATCTGTATATTCTTTCTGTTTTACAGCTTGTAAAACAAAGTTCCACAAGAGCAACAGCGTAAATTAAGCCACCCTCAGGAAAGCTACGTATTTCTGAATGGTGTGAGAGAGAGAGGGAACGAGACGGAAGGGAACAATCACCTCCTGGCCTTTCTCAGTTCAAGAATACTTCAACAGTACAGAAATACTGTGTATGAACGTTCAACACACATCTTGAACACACTGTGAATGACTGCAATGGAACTTCTCTCATTTGAGTGTCCATAACAGAAGACTTCATTTCTTCTAACTAATTCAATTTGTGTAGTTGCATGGATACCGGTTTGTTTGGCGTGAACAAGATAAAAGAGAGATGAAAAATTAAGGGATTGACACTTAAGCATGCATGTCAAAGGAGAGGAACTGTACCACAGCACTATCAGTTAGGCTTAGTTTAATACTGTACTGTATGCTCTGCCGCCTGCTACCACATTACAGTTGGCCTAGTTTTAGGCTGTATACTCTGCTGCTACCACATTACAGTTGGCCTAGTTTTAGGCTGTATACTCTGCTGCTACCACATTACAGTTGGCCTAGTTTTAGGCTGTATACTCTGCTGCTACCACATTACAGTTGGCCTAGTTTTAGGCTGTATACTCTGCTGCTACCACATTACAGTTGGCCTAGTTTTAGGCTGTATACTCTGCTGCTACCACATTACAGTTGGCCTAGTTTTAGGCTGTATACTCTGCTGCTACCACATTACAGTAAGGCCTAGTTTTAGGCTGTATACTCTGCTGCTACCACATTACAGTAAGGCCTAGTTTACTATTGTATAAACCAAATCATGTTTGTAAACAAAGCCGTTCTGGTAGTTCCGGGTTGCAAGCGTTGGAAAGTCTAGGTCCAAGATGCCTCTAAACAGCTTCTACACCCAAGCCATAAGACTCCTGAACATCTAATCAAATGGCTACCCAGACTATTTACTTTTATTTCTTATTCTTTTCCATATTTTTTAACTGCATTGTTGGTTAGGGGCTCGTAAGTAAGCATTTCACTGTAAGGTCTACTACACCTGTTGTACTCGGCGCATGTGCCTAATACAATATGATTTGATTTGAAAGCCGCACTAGCTAAATTATCTAATGAATAATTCATATGCAACATTTATATAAATTATCAACACTACTCTCTTGTTGACAAGCCTCCATTTGTCTAGGTTTTAGCTAGATAGTTAGCTTGCTTCATTCATGTTAGTTAGTTATGCTAACTACTACACCCAAACAAGGGCACTGCGTTCATCCACCTCTGGCCTGCTCGCCTCCCTACCACTGAGGAAGTACAGTTCCCGCTCAGCCCAGTCAAAACTGTTCGCTGCTCTGGCCCCCCAATGGTGGAACAAACTCCCTCACGACGCCAGGACAGCGGAGTCAATCACCACCTTCCGGAGACAACTGAAACCCCACCTCTTTAAGGAATACCTAGGATAGGATAAGTAATCCTTCTCACCCCCCCCCCTTTAAGATTTAGATGCACTATTGTAAAGTGACTGTTCCACTGGATGTCATAAGGTGAATGCACCAATTTGTAAGTCGCTCTGGATAAGAGCGTCTGCTAAATGACTTAAATGTAAATGTTAAATGTACTACAAAGCCCATCTGTAGCCTCTGACTAACCAGCTGAGATCCAGTTATGGTCTCGTCGTTCTTCTGCTATCTTGTTTGAACACCGAATGACCACCAGTGGGAGAGCTAGCTAGCTAGATATTCCTGCCTCAGCTAGTGGCATTGTATTGGCTATCTTGTTTGAACACCGAATGACCACCAGTGGGAGCGCTAGCTAGTTAGATATTCCTGCCTCAGCTAGTGCCATTCTATTGGCTATCTTGCTTGAACACCGAATGACCACCAGTGGGAGCGCTAGCTAGCTAGATATTCCTGCCTCAGCTAGTGCCATTGTATTGGCTATCTTGTTTGAACACCGAATGACCACCAGTGGGAGCGCCAGCTAGCTAGATATTCCTGCCTCAGCTAGTGCCATTGTATTGGCTATCTTGTTTGAACACCGAATGACCACCAGTGGGAGCGCCAGCTAGCTAGATATTCCTGCCTCAGCTAGTGCCATTGTATTGGCTATCTTGCCGGCACGCATGGATGAATGCAGATGTAAGTCCTAGAATGTTAGCAAGCAAAGACAACCCTAATTTTCAATTAATAAACTGGCTTGGAAGATACAACAGATTACAAATATTTCCTTATCCGATGCTAATGATGGTTCTATAGCCTGCCTGAGTTGCTCAGTTGAGGTTAGGCTACGAGGTTATCAGAAAGGCATAAGCTGGCATAAGCCGTAGCCTACATGTCGACATGTAATCATCGCAATTTGAGAGTTAATGTTATACACAGAAAATAACAATCTCTGTTTAAAAGACTATATTATTGCTTGCCTGTGATGTCCTTCACACGGGGTATCATATTATCACTTGTTGTTTATTGCAAACAAACAGTTTTGGACTTGGCACGCTAACCTCACATAGGCAGACAATTAAGGTAGTGGCTCACTACTGTCATCTGCTGGATAATTTAGAGATTATACCATGAAATAGCACTGCGCCGTTTACAATGATTCATGTTATTGAAAAGTTGATTTTGCCTGCTCCTTACCGTACTGTCAACTACAATATGCGATTACTGATTTGTAAATACTGAGCACAACCATGCACAGAACACAACTTTTGCCACCCATAACTAAACTTGTTCGCTATTGTGACACCAGGGTGATCTCTCCTATACTCTGCTGCTACCGCATTACAGCCAGGCCTAGTTTAATGCTGTATTCTCTGCAGCCTGCTACCACATTACATGGCAGTGAGGCCAAGGCAAGCCCTGCAGTGAGTTCATTCACTAATGAGCTTATGAAGGAAGTAGGGCACTAGGGCCTTTGCACCACAGGCAAAAGAAGTAGAGTCTGGTTACAGAGAGTGAGAGCAAGACAGAGAGAGAGATGTAGAGAGAGAGGGAAAGAGAGAGAGAGAGAGCAAGAAAAAAGCAAGAGAGCTTTAGGCGTTTTTCGAGCCTGTCCAGGAAATGCAACAGAATTAGTCATTCAGCAGCCTTGTATTCTGACACACACTCAGCCTCCCCCTGCAGTGTCGCTTCCAATCCCCTCCCTGAGGTCTGTCATGGAACCCCTGGACCACTCATTCTGGACCTCTGGACTGTGCCCCTGGAATCCTGTGCCCCCTGACCAGGTCTCAGGCCGAGGCACCAAGCGAAAACGCTTTCTCAAATCTTACAGGTAGGACCCCTTGTTGCCGGGGGTTACCAGGTAGTTTTTTTTATTGTGAAGCGCACAGTGCTCAATCTAGTCCGTTATAGGCTGCAGAGGAAAACAATATATTTTTTTTGGGGGGGGGGGCACATTTAAGAATATTGATTCAATTGGACAATTTTGTGCATTGTCCATGTCAAATACGTTGACTTGAGTCAAGTAAAGCAGTAGGGATGCTTCTGAAATTGTACAGTGTAATTGTGTTGCTGTGCCTCTCCTTGGTGCTCTTTGTTTTAATAGAATACATTTGGTGGTTTATCTTAAACTGGTGTTTGTCTCTCATAACAGTGGAAATAGCTTGTGAAAGTCCCCATATCACTGCTGTTGTGATGGGGACAGGGGTTTTAGCGATAGCTTGCATTGACAGAACAAAGTCCTAGCTTCTCTGATTATGTACCTCATGTCGTTGCCAAATGCTGTTCTCAGCTCCTCCACTTCCTAAGCTCTGGTATTGTACAGCTTAGTGAGGTGAGCTCTTAGGTCACGCGCTGTCCTAACAACCGCTTACTACAGCACTTCATGACATTCAGGTGAACCATACAGAGGGTTATGGTACATGACGTTGCAGTGTGTTTATCGGCAGATCCTATCTAACAGTGATTGTTCAATGTCTTAGTACAGTGTTGTCTAATCCTAGTTCTGGTCCTGGAGACCCAAAGGAGTGTGTACAGATTTGCCACCTAGCACAACCACTAACACACCTGATTCAAATTAACAAAGGCGACCAGGATTGGAAAACACTGACTTAGTGGGTTGGACCTTGTCCCAGATCTGTGCTGTGTGGAGGAATGGAGGAACTTAACAGGGTGTCCCCCTATGGAGGGGCTTAACAACAGGGTGTCCCCCACTATGGAGGGGCTTAACGACAGGGTGCCCCCACTATGGAGGGGCTTAACGACAGGGTGTCCCCCTATGGAGGTGCTTAACAACAGGGTGTCCCCCACTATGGAGGGGCTTAACGACAGGGTGCCCCCACTATGGAGGGGCTTAACGACAGGGTGTCCCCCTATGGAGGTGCTTAACAGGGTGTCCCCCGGTGGAGGGGCTTAACAACAGGGTGTCCCCCGATGGAGGGGCTTAACAACAGGGTGTTCCCCACGATGGAGGTGCTTAACAACAGGGTGTTCCCCACGATGGAGGTGCTTAACAACAGGGTGTTCCCCACGATGGAGGTGCTTAACAAAAGGGTGTCCCCCGGTGGAGGGGATTAACAACAGGGTGTCCCTCGATGGAGGTGCTTAATTACAGGGTGTCCCTCGATGGAGGTGCTTAACAACAGGGTGTTTCCCTCGATGGAGGTGCTTAACAACAGGGTGTCCCTCGATGGAGGTGCTTAACAACAGGGTGTTCCCCACGATGGAGGTGCTTAACAACAGGGTGTCCCCCACTATGGAGGGGCTTAACAGGGTGTCCCCCGGTGGATGGGCTTAACAACAGGGTGTCCCCCACTATGGAGGGGCTTAACAATAGGGTGTCCCTCGATGGAGGTGCTTAACAACAGGGTGTCCTCCACTATGGAGGGGCTTAACAGGGTGTCCCCCGGTGGAGGGGCTTAACAACAGGGTGTTCCCCACGTTGGATGGGCTTAACAACAGGGTGTTCCCCACGATGGAGGTGCTTAACAACAGGGTGTTCCCCACGATGGAGGAACTTAACAGGGTGTCCCCCGATGGAGGGGCTTACCAACAGGGTGTGACTTGATGTTGGGGGTTAACCTGGCATAAACTGAAAGTCCCATGGGGGTGACCCGTTCAGTACTGATAACAAACCTGGCTGAGAAGTCCATGCAGTGCACACAACCAGACAGATGATTTCTCAATGAAGTGTCAACTCTGTGGAACATGCTGCTGTATATACAGTATCAAATGCACTTCTGAAAGAACTACAAAGAAAACCACTATCTGTAAAAGAAAATATTGAAGAATTGTGCCATCCATAAAACCAAATACTTTAAGACTTTTAGTCAAATAGTATTTTACTGGGTGACATTCACTGTTACTTGAGTCATTTTCTAAAAAGGCACCTTTACTTTTACTCAAGTATGACAATTGAGTACATTTTCCACCAACAAAACAGTCCAAGCTGCTTAGCATTAAAGTGTCTACTAAATGACCATACTGTAGGCTGTGTGATGCAATCAGATCAGATTGTCTTTTTTTCCTGACCAACTTGCAGGTAGGGAGTAGTGCTGATAGCGATTGCAGTCTCAACTCTATGGCATTGTTGGCATCATCCTGCAACCAACGGAGCAAACGTGTCTGATGATGCATTGTGGGAAAAGCTGCAAATATACGGTGCAATTGGGAAGTATACAGATCCCTTGACTTTTTCCACATTTTATTACGTTACAGCCTTATTCTAAAATTGATTCAATTGTATTTTTTCCTCATCAATCTACACCAATACACCATTCGAATTTTTAGCAGATTTATTAAAAATAAAAAACTGAAATAATACATTTACATAAGTATTCAAACCCTTTACTCAGTACTTTGTTGAAGCACCTTTGGCAGTGATTACAACCTCAAGTCTTATTGGGTATGATGCTACAAGCTTGGCACACCTGTATTTGGGGAGGTTCTCCAATTCTTCTCTGCAGATCCTCTCAAGCACTGTCAGGTTGGATGGGGAGCGTCGCTGCACATCTATTTTCAGGTCTCTCCAGCGATGTTTGATCGGGTTCAATCCGTGCATTCAGAGACTTGTCCCGAAGCCACTCCTGTGTTGTCTTGGTTGTGTGCTTAGGGTCATTGTCCTGTTGGAAGGTGAACCTTAGCCCCAGTCTGAGGTCCTGAGTGCTCTGGAGCAGGTTTTCATCAAGGATCTTACTGTACTTTGCTCTGTTCATCTTACCCTCGATCCTGATTAGTCTCCCAGTCCCTGACGCTGAAAAACATCCCCAAAGCATGATGCTGCCACCAACATGCTTCACCGTAGGGATGGTATTGGCCAGGTGATGAGTGATGCCTGGTTTCCTCCAGATGTGACCCTTGGCATTCAGGTTTAATCTTGGTTTCATCAGACTAGAGAATCTTGTTTCTCATGGTGTGTGAATACTTAGGTGCCTTTTGGCAAACTCCAAGCAGCCTGTCATGTGCCTTTTACTGAGGAGTGGCTTCAGTCTGGCCACTCTTCATAAAGACCTGGTTGGCGGAGTGCTGCAGAGACGGTTGTCCTTCTGGAAGGTTCTCTCATCTCCACAGAGGAATTCTGGAGCACTGTCAGAGTGACCATAGGGTTCTTGGTCACCTCCCTGACCAAGGCCCTTCTCCCCTGTTTGCTCAGTTTGGCTGGGCGGCCAGCTCTAGGAAGAGTCTTGGTGGTTCCAAACTTCTTCCATTTAAGAATGATAGAGGCCACTGTTCTTGGGGACCTTCAATGCTGCAGACATTTTTGGTACCCTTTACCAGATCTGTGCCTCAACACAATCCTGTCTCGGAGCTCTGCAGACAATTCCTTCGACCTCATGGCCTGGTTTTTGCTCTGACATGCCCTGTCAACTGTGGGACCTTATATAGACAAGTGCATGCCTTTCCAACTCATGCCCAATCAATTGAGTTTACCACAGATGGACTCCAATCAAGTTGTAGAAACATCTTGAGGATGATCAATGGAAACATGATGCACCTGAGCTCAATTTCGAATCTCTTAGCAAAGGGTCTGAATGCTTACATAAATAAGGTATTTGATTTATTTATGTTTTAATTCATTTGCAAAATATTATAAAACCTGTTTTTGCTTTGTCATTATGGGGTATTGTGTGTAGATTGGTTGAGGAAAAACATTTCGTAATAAATTGTGGAAGAAGTCAAGGGGTCTGAATACTTTCCGAATGTACTGTATTAGTACTACACTCAGTTGTGGTTACATGGTTTGTGATAGTGTTTCGTGATAAAGGTTTCAATGGTACTGTGAAGGCATTGGTCATACTTCCAGAGAAAGATTAGGCTGGTTTCAAACTGGAAACTTTAATCAACCCAAAGCTGTTGCAAGCTGTCTGAAAATGCCACAACGTCAAAATCATCTAGTTACTGTAAGCGGCTAAGATCACATGTTCTCATTTGGAGAGTGTGAAAAGCAGAAGTATATTTAAATGTGGTGGCGTGATAGTGGGAAAGAGAAGATTGTCTGACCCAACTTTCTTTCCATCCGTCCCACCATCATTTCATTGATGTAGGGTTTGAATAACAGTGCTCACAGGATCATGAGAGCATAAATTGCATGTCCTTCGTAAAGTCCTGAAACATTTAAATTCAACATTTGCTTAGCATAAAGTAAATTGTTGCAGTATGTGCAAAACGAAAGAACCCAGACTAAACCACCATAACACATGTTGATGGCCTAAGCCATATTTTCAAGTTGAATAAAACGTCTGATATTGCCATAAAGAGGACATCTATAGTGTGCTGTTTTTACTCATTGAGTGTTCATCAGTGGAACTTCCTTTATTTTGTGGTGAGAAACTATTTGAGGAACTGGTTTCATAATGATTTACCAAACCAATAGTGTGCAACTGCAAGCAGCAATTCGGGGCCTCCCGCTAGCACAGCAGGCGGGAGGCTAGGGCAACACTGTGTACAAGCTAGCTTTATAGTTAGCGACACTGTGTACTAGCTAGTTTTATAGTTAACGACACTGTGTACTAGCTAGCTTGATAGTTAACGACACTGTGTGCTAGCTAGTTTTATAGTTAACGACACTGTGTACTAGCTAGCTTTATAGGTAACAACACTGTGTGCTAGCTAGCTTTATAGTTAACGACACTGTGTGCTAGATAGCTTTATAGTTAACGATACTGTGTACTAGCTAGTTTTATAGCTTACAACACTGTGTACTAGCTAGCTTGATACTAAGCTAGCACACAGCGTCACCTCCGCCCCTGCCTGTCCTTCGCTCCTGCCTGCCGAACACCTGCCCTCGCTGTTGTTAACAGAACTGCTGGAAAACAGTTCCCAACAGGTGGGGGTGAAGGACACTGTCTACTGGTGTACTCCTAGCTACCATTGTCGTCCCTGCCCCTTCTTATGTGGGGTTTATTGGCGACTGGCATCCAGCGTTATTGTGCTTTAATGCCACCTACTTTATTGAAGCACCCCCACCTCCACCTGTCCTAACTTAAAAATGGACCAATAGAAGTATCAGGAAGGCCCACATGCAGGAATGCCCACTTGCAGGTACACCGCCCCAAATTGTGGGCCGCACTTGCACCCTTCTCAAACCTCACAACAATGTCTTAGTTGCTACAATTCTTGTAGTTTGTCTAATTTCAGTTTATGTGACAAAACAAGCAATACATAGTGTAGACAATCATTGTACAATCTGAACTGCTGGGAAATAAATGTTCAATAACCAAAAATATTGTATTTTCAGCTGTTTGAAGCTGGTGTACAAAACCGAAAGTTTTAAAAAAGTAAAATCAATTTAAGAATGGGAAGCATAGAAATAGTGCACATAGAACATATCTACCACTTCTTAGACTTGCTTTCAATTAGAATGACAGATCTATAACTCACATTTCTATGCCAATTTGGTCAGTTCACACAAAAAGTGACATATTGCAGCTTTAAGTCAAGTAAAATAATGATCTGAGCGGTAGATCTCCGCTTACTTTTTGACTGAGAAAGTAATCTTGACTCATAAAAAGGTTGGTGTCCACTGATTTAGAGTAATACAATGGCTTTCCTTGTAATACTATGGATGTCAGAGCCGTCTTTTACCATCTGCTGAGGCAAGATGATATGACGATGTGATGTTCATTTTTTTATCTAATAATTTTATCATAATTTTTGTGATATAGTCTAAAACTAAAAAGACTCCAAGCATGTCCAAGCACCAACAGTGAAGCTAGTGTAGGCAAGAGGTGCATGTAGGCCAACCTAGAGCAGAAGAATGTTAGGATCACATTGAGATTAATGTTAGGAGTGAGGCTTAAATTCTGTGCTGTTGTAGTCTTAATGGCTTCATTGGGAGAATGCCATAATTCAGTGTTTCAAGTAGTTATATATTTTCTTATTTTACCACAAGAGGGCCTCATTTTCATGTTTTGTGCATTTCACAACAGAAGAGATGTGCTATCAGGCTGTACTGTGTCCCATCACTCTGAGTGTATGACATTTGAAGAAATTAGGCATTTCTATCAATTAATTTGACATTTCTGAAATAATTTGATGTTGTGCTGGGAATATTATGCATATTCCATGTTGTGCTGGGAGTACATGATCCAATTCCCACCTGATATTAATGAAACATTACATATATTTTACATATTTTTCAAATCATATCATATAATACAATGATTGCATGTAGTAACTGCATATTAGTGGATCGAGTGCATCATCTTATACCCTGAAGTAATGTCACGTACTGTGTGCACTCTAATCGAGACCCACAGACAAAAGCCACCCTTTCTACAGTGCCACGTCACAGAGCGACACACAGTACAGTTACCCATGCAGTCACCCATCCCCCTGCTCATAGTAAAGGATGGAAACAGACTTTACGCTTCACAACAAACCCACAAGGCAGATCTGTCCAACCGACCTGACATCCCTTTGTAAAAAATGATCTCTATTTATGGTTTGAGTGCTGGTTACCACATTGGTTCTCTCTCTCTCTTTTCTCTCTCTCTTTTTTCTCTCTCTCTCTCTCTCTCTCTCTCTCTCTCTCTCTCTCTCTCTCTCTCTCTCTCTCTCTCTCTCTCTCTCTCTCTCTCTCTCTCTCAATTCAATTCAATTCAATTCAAGGGCTTTATTGGCATGGGAAACATGTGTTAACATTGCCAAAGCAAGTGAGGTAGACAACATACAAAGTGAATATATAAGGTGAAAAACAACAAAAATGAACAGTAAACATTACACATACAGAAGTTTCAAAACAGTAAAGACATTACAGATGTCATATTATATATATATATATATACAATGTACAAATAGTTAAAGGACACAAGACCTGTTGCCCTTTTCTCGTGGCAACAGGTCACAAATCTTGCTGCTGTGATGGCACACTGTGGAATTTCACCCAGTAGATATGGGAGTTTTTCAAAATTGGATTTGTTTTCGAATTCTTTGTGGATCTGTGTGATCTGGGGGAAATATGTATCTCTAATATGGTCATACATTGGGCAGGAGGTTAGGAAGTGCAGCTCAGTTTCCACCTCATTTTGTGGGCAGTGAGCACATAGCCTGTCTTCTCTTGAGAACCATGTCTGCCTACGGCGGCCTTTCTCAATAGCAAGGCTATGCTCACTGAGTCTGTACATAGTCAAAGCTTTCCTTAATTTTGGGTCAGTCACAGTGGTCAGGTATTCTGCCGCTGTGTAGTCTCTGTGTAGGGCCAAACACTAGTTTGCTCTGTTTTTTTGTTAATTCTTTCCAATGTGTTAAGTAATTATCTTTTTGTTTTCTCATGATTTGGTTGGGTCTAATTGTGCTGTTGTCCTGGGGCTCTGTAGGGTGTGTTTGTGTTTGTGAACAGAGCCCCAGGACCATCTTGCTTAGGGGACTCTTCTCCAGGTTCATCTCTCTGTAGGTGATGGCTTTGTTATGGAAGGTTTGTGAATCGCTTCCTTTTAGGTGGTTGTAGAATTTAATGGCTCTTTTCTGGATTTTGATAATTAGTGGATATCGGCCTAATTCTGCTCTGCATACATTATTTGGTGTTTTACGTTGTACACAGAGGATATTTTTGCAGAATTCTGCGTGCAGAGTCTCAATTTGGTGTTTGTCCCATTTTGTGAAGTCTTGGTTGGTGAGCGGACCCCACACCTCACAACCATAAAGGGCAATGGGCTCTATGACTGATTCAAGTTTTTTAGCCAAATCCTAATTGGTATGTTGAAATTTATGTTTCTTTTGATGGCATAGAATGCTCTTCTTGCCTTGTCTCTCAGATCGTTCACAGCTTTGTGGAAGTTACCCGTGGCGCTGATGTTTAGGCCATGGTATGTATAGTTTTTTGTGTGCTCTAGGGCAACAGTGTCTAGATGGAATTTGAATTTGTGGTCCTGGTGTCTGGACCTTTTTTGGAACACCATTATTTTGGTCTTACTGAGATTTACTGTCAGGGCCCAGGTCTGACAGAATCTGTGTATAAGATCTAGGTGCTGCTGTAGGCCCTCCTTGGTTGGTGACAGAAGCACCAGATCATCAGCAAACAGCAGACATTTGACTTCGGATTCTAGCAGGGGGGGGCCGGGTGCTGCAGACTTTTCTAGTGCCCGCGCCAATTCGTTGATATATATGTTGAAGAGGGTGGGGCTTAAGCTGCATCCCTGTCTAACCCCACGACCCTGTGTGAAGAAGTGTGTGTGTTTTTTGCCAATTTTAACCGCACACTTGTTGTTTGTGTACATGGATTTTATAATGTCATATGTTTTACCCCCAACACCACTTTCCATCAGTTTGTATAGCAGACCCTCATGCCAGATTGAGTCGAAGTTTTTTTTTTGAAATCAACAAAGCATGAGAAGACTTTGCCTTTGTTTTGGTTTGTTTGGTTGTCAATTAGGGTGTGCAGGGTGAATACATGGTCTGTTGTACGGTAATTTGGTAAAAAGCATTTGACATTTGCTCAGTACATTGTTTTCATTGAGGAAATGTACGAGTCTGCTGTTAATAATAATGCAGAGGATTTTCCCAAGGTTACTGTTGACACATATTCCACGGTAGTTATTGGGGTCAAATTTGTCTCCACTTTTGTGGATTGGGGTGATCAGTCCTTGGTTCCAAATATTGGGGAAGATGCCAGAGCTAAGTATGATGTTAAAGAGTTTTAGTATAGCCAATTGGAATTTGTTGTCTGTATATTTGATCATTTCATTGAGGATACCATCGACACCACAGGCCTTTTTGGGTTGGAGGGTTTTTATTTTGTCCTGTAACTCATTCAATTAATTCAATTCTCTCTCTCTCTCTCTCTCTCTCTCTCTCTCTCTCTCTCTCTCTCTCTCTCTCTCTCTCTCTCTCTCTCTCTCTCTCTCTCTCTCTCTCTCTCTCTCTCTCTTTCTCTTTCTATTTTCTCTCTCTCTCTCTCTCTCTCTCTCTCTCTCTCTCTCTCTCTCTCTCTCTCTCTCTCTCTCTCTCTCTCTCTCTCTCTCTCTCTCTCTTCTCTTTCTATTTTTTCTCTCTCTCTCTCTCTCTCTCTCTCTCTCTCTCTCTCTCTCTCTCTCTCTCTCTCTCTCTCTCTCTCTCTCTCTCTCTCTCTCTTTGTTCTCTCTCAAATTCAAATTCAAGCTGCTTTATTGGCATGAAAAACATTGTGTCAATATTACCAAAGCAACAATGTATACATTGTAATAAAATTATAAACAATAACAAATAATAATATAATATGGTAGTAAAAAATAATACAAAATTAAATACAAAAATAACAACAATATAGTAGAAATGTAATAAATATAAAAAGCTAAACATGGAAAATGAAACTATAACTCACTTATAACTAAACAACTGTTCTCTTCACCATTACATCAGCATGACTACCACCACCATCTTTAAACTGCTATCATTACCATCACCCTACTACCCATAGCAATACTATTTGGAATGATAATCAACAATAATAATAGAAATAACAATATTGGAATAACAATAATAGTAATAACAATAATGCTACTAACAATAAGTTACTATTTACTATGCAGATGTTATTGTCTCTCTTTCTCTCACTATCTTTGTTCTCTCACTATCTTTGTTCTCTCTCTTTCTCTCTCTCGCTCTCTCTCTCTTTGTTCTCTCTTTCTCTCGCGCTATCTTTCTCGCTCTCTTTCTCTTTCTCTCTCTCTGTTCTCTCTTTCTCTCGCTCTTGCTCTCTCTTCCTCGTTCACTTTCTTCATCTCTCTCTTTCTCTCTTGTTGATTTGACAACATCCAGTGAAATTGCAGAGTGACAAATTCAAACTACAGAAATATCAATATTCAACCTTCATGAAAATATAAGGGTAATACATCAAAATAAAGCTTAACTTCTTGTTAATCCAGCCACTGTGTCAGATTTCAAAAAGGCTTTACGGCGATTATCTGAGGACAGCGCCCCGCATACAAACACATGAAAATCATTTTTCAACCAGGCAGGTGCGACACAAGTCAGAAATAGCCAATGTTAAATGTCTCCGAGACACAATGAATGGTCGTTTTGTTCGATAAATTCCTTCTTTATTTCCCCAAAATGTCCATTTATTTGGCGCGTTTGATTCAGAAATACACCGGTTCCAACATGACTACAAAGTATCTAATAAGTTACCTGTAAACTTGGTCCAAACAATTCAAACAACGTTCCTAATCCAACCTCAGGGATCCTAAAATGTAAATAAATGATCAAATTTAAGATGGAATAAACTGTTTCTAATACCAGATAAAAACAACGTGAAGTGCGCTCCAGTTCACGCGCAACAAAAGACTGAAGCCCTTCAGAGTGACACCTACAAAGAACAGCCCTACTTCTTAATTTCTCCAAAGAAAAACATTGAACAATTTATAAAGACTGTTGACATCTAGAGGAAGCCATAGGAACTGCAATCTGGGCCCTAATAAATCAGGTCTCCCATAGAAAAAATTGGAAAACACAATGAAATATTTTTCCCTGGATGGATTGTGCTCGGGGTTTCGTCTGCCAAATCAATTTTGTTATACTCACAGATATTATTCTAACAGTTCTAGAAACTTCAGGGTGTTTTCTATCCAAATCTACTAATTATATGCATATCCTAGCTTCTGGGCCTGAGTAACAGGTAGTAACAGGCTACCTACGTATGATTCTCAATCAGAGACAACTAATGACACCTGCCTCTGATTGAGAACCATACTAGGCCGAAACATAGAAATACCCAAAACCTAGAAAAACAAACATAGACTGCCCACCCAACTCACGCCCTGACCATACTAAATAATGACAAAACAAAGGAAATAAAGGTCAGAACGTGACAAACGGTGTCTAGATGGAATTTGTATTTGTGGTCCTGGCGACTGGACCTTTTTTGGAACACCGTTATTTTGGTCTTACTGAGATTTACTGTCAGGGCCCAGGTCTGGCAGAATCTGTGCAGAAGACCTAGGTGCTGCTGTAGGCCTGCCTTGGTTGGTGACAGAAGTACCAGATCATCAGCAAACAGTAGACATTTGACTTCAGATTCTAGTAGGGTGAGGCCGGGTGCTGCAGACTTTCCTAATGCCCTCCCCAATTACTTGATATATATGTTGAAGAGGGTGGGGCTTAAGGTACATCCCTGTCTCACCCCACGGCCCTGTGGGAAGAAATGTGTGTGTTTGGGCCTATTTTAACCGCACACTTGTTGTTTGTGTACATGGATTTTACAATGTCATATGTTTTTCCCCCAATATCACTTTCCATAAATTTATATAGAAGACCCTTTCTCTCTCTTTTTCTCTCTTTCACTCTCTCTCTCTCTTTCACTCTGTCTTCCTCTCTCTCTCTTTCACTCTCTCTGTCTCTTTCACTCTCTGTCTTCCTCTCTCTCTCTTTCTCTCTCTTTAACTCTCTCTCTCTCTCTTTCTCTCTCTCTGTTGTTTCTCTTTCTCTCTCTCTGTGTCTCTTTCTCTCTTTCTCTCTCTGTCTCTCTCTCTCTCTCTCTCTCTCTCTCTCTCTCTCTCTCTCTCTCTCTCTCTCTCTCTCTCTCTCTCTCTCTCTCTCTCTCTCTCTCTCTCTCTCTCTCTCTCTCTCTCTCTCTAAGCCACTTAGATGATAATGACAGTCAGTTAAAACTGTCTTCTTTATTATTAACCCCACTACAAATCTGTCAACAGGGTGCTTGAATCCAAAACAAGCCAGAGATATTTGGGGACACAACTTGGAAGGTGGTGCTGTATTAGCTGTAGTGGTAACATGGCACGTAGG
This sequence comes from Oncorhynchus gorbuscha, assembly GCF_021184085.1. Lineage (NCBI taxonomy): Eukaryota > Metazoa > Chordata > Actinopteri > Salmoniformes > Salmonidae > Oncorhynchus > Oncorhynchus gorbuscha. The sequence continues at coordinate 75,891,622 of NC_060183.1, read as the reverse complement.
CTTTTCCCTACATAGATACTTATGGGCCCTATTTAAAAGTAGTGCACTATGTTTTTGGGCCCTGTTTAAAAGTAGTGCACTATCTAGGGAATATGGTTCCATTTGACACTCAGATGCAGAGTGTTACATGGCATGTAGAGCAACCAGACTGGTAGAGTTGATCTGTGTGTGTGTGTGTGTGTGTGTGTGTGTGTGTGTGTGTGTGTGTGTGTGTGTGTGTGTGTGTGTGTGTGTGTGTGTGTGTGTGTGTGTGTGTGTGTGTGTGTGTGTGTGTGTGTGTGTGTGTGTGTGTGTGTGTGTGTGTGTGTGTGTGCTCATGCAAGCTGGTGTCACAAAGGGTCACACGCAAACACACACCGCAAACACGTGTGACCCTTTGTGACACCAGCTTGCATGAGCGCACACACACACACACACACACACACACACACACACACACACACACACACACACACACACACACACACACACACACACACACACACACACACACACACACACACACACACACACACACACACACACACACACACTTTAGGCCACACACAGAGACAGACAGAGCCCTTAGGGAGCTCCTACTCTCCACACAGCCAGTGAGGGGAGCAGAGACAAGTAGAGAAAGAGAGAGGGGATGGCAAACCAGGCAGAGAGAAGCAGACCAATAGTAACGTAGTTAGTAGCAGACCAATAGTAACGTAGTTAGTAGCAGACCAATAGTAACGTAGTTAGTAGCAGACCAATGGTAACGTAGTTAGTAGTAGACCAATAGTAACGTAGTTAGTAGCAGACCAATAGTAACGTAGTTAGTAGCAGACCAATAGTAATGTAGTTAGTAGCAGACCAATAGTAACGTAGTTAGTAGTAGACCAATAGTAACGTAGTTAGCAAGTGAGA